>NC_067160.1:16269459-16319459 GCF_903995435.1 Acomys russatus | reverse complement strand
TAAACCCATAACCTCATGTGCACATTAACATGGAAAAGACACCTCCTCACACAGCTAAGCAGACTCAAATATCAACTTGCATTAACTCTCGCCTCCTAGCAAGAGCTGAAGAACAGAAGGGAGAGATGCTATTCCTGACATGTTCTTCTCTCTGAGGAGACTAACATTGCTCGCCATATGGTATGAAGCATCACGCAAAGAGATCTGCACATCTTACATGGACTCTGCACACTTGATCATGGCGCAGCCTCCACTGTTTGTTTCTAGCTGTCTCTGGATTTTCCTGTACTGTGAAGAAGAGTCTGACATTTTTCTTGAGGAATCAATACTATAGCCTGGAGCTCGCATATGTCCAACAATCTCATATCCATAACAATACTGTCACCAACACTGCTAGTTGCCAGCTCAACATTTCCCACTTCTACTTCTTGCATCATGTCAGCTCCTTTCAATTGAGAATTTGTCTCTTAACATACACTCTTGTGAGCTTATGATGGATTTCTCAGGCAAATCACATAGAGCCTTAGCTGAAGCCTTGAGAACATGTACCCAGGCCTACTCTGCCAGCATCATTTGTCCCACTGGCCACACCAGTCCAGTGTAGAGCAGGTGCCTTGTCTGGCCTATCTGAGATTTTATGCATGGCTACCTCTTACCCACAACTCACATCGTCCTGTTCTACCACATCTATAATCAGGGAAAGAGGTCATTGTATATAGAGTGATTGAACTGAGAGATGAACAGTGTTGAGGAGGGTGTACAGGGACAGCAGAGGACGTAAAAAAAAAAAAAAATTCAGGCTTCATAATTTAAGTCACTAGAGTAACTGAAGTCAGGTCTTCAAGTTTATTCTGTCAAGTATGTCAATTTTGTCTGCACTGGAAGAAAATACTGACATGTCATTGACAGCTAACAAGTATCTAACATGTTTCCTAATAGCAAATAGGGATTTTTACAATGGGTTTGGGGAAAATAAGCAACAAGATGACAATCACTGTGCTGTGAAATTATTGCTCCGAGGACAGTAGATCCTAAGTAGCCATCAGTGGTAATAGTTTGAGAAAACCATACCACAACCTAATCTACAGTTCCAACTCCAGCTGTGCCTCAGCCCCACCCTTCCTGGTGGCTTTTCCACCTTACTTTTCTCTAGTTGTTCACATCTGTCCAGTTCAAGTATAGTTGCCAACAACACACACACACACACACACACACACACACACACACACACACACCTTGGCTGCTGAGCTATACACACAACGTCATTTTTATATTTATTCTTCCAAAACATCCTGGCATGGCAGACAAGGCAACTATACATCTTCATTGGCTCCATTTGAAAGGCAGGTATTCGGTGGGTTAAGAATGGGGCCATGTCCCCCCCCCCCAGATTGCCTGGCACCCACACAGGAAGTAACCCAGAAACTAGCCATGAGATCTCAGGCAAGTCACTCCTATAGCTAAAGAATCGATTTCTGCTCAGTCTGAACAATGGCCACCATTTTGTAGTCATAGTGAGGAGGAAAGAGATCTGCTGATCACACAGAACAGGCCTTGATGTGGAGAAACTGTAGCAATTCTAACAACTGCCTTAACTAATGATGGCTAGATAGGTGAGGGGTCTTGTGACCACTGAAGAGATAAGTTGCTGGACATAGTTTCAGAGAGGCAAGCTAAGTTACACAACAGAAACCATTATTAGCTTTGTGTCTCTGCCACATCTTAGTGTGTCCCACTATTTGTTGTTATTGTCGTTGTTGACTATTATTCTGTGAATACTTTTGAGGCGCTCCCAGAAAGCCAGGAATCCCTGACCTAAGAGTATGCCATGTGGGTTTTCCAGGAGCCACTGGATGTTGCTACCCCAATCAATCCTTGGCTCTTGCTCAGCTGGTCCAGTTAATAAGTAAGGACTATGGTGGCTGGTCTTCCAAACACCATGGTATCTTAGTGGGGACCTTGTGTGGCCAAGCTATCTTAAACCAGATGCTTCCAACATTTTTGTTACTGTGACACCTTTCTATTATTCGCTTTCTGTGGGTGTTATATTTTGAAATGTATATCTTCCCTGAAGGGTATAATCTATTTAAGAAAGTCAACTTTTCCGGCTCCATTCACTATAGAAATGGTTGCCAGGAGGGCCAAGCTCAGCAGCACATCATTGTTGACTTCACTACACTGAGTTCTTCTTATCCTGTTTGTGATTCTGAGCTTGTTTGAATAACACAGGCAGTCCCAGAAGCCTCATCACAGTCACCCTGAGGGGCATTCCCACCCCAGACCCCGCAAAATCTGTCACTTCAGGTCCCAGATCTGGGAGAACTATGGTTTATGAACCCCTCCCAGATTCTTTCTTGGGAGTTCTTCAGTGAACATCCGCCCTCTCCAGCTTTGTCTTCACCCATGCTGCCTTTTCCCTGGCCTCAAAGAGTACCACAAACCACATAGCAAGGAGCACGCCTTATCACACAGCATGGCATTTAGACTGTCCCACATGCCTAAGCTTTGCCACATATTTCTAACTGAACTGGACTTGGCCAGGCAAGTCCTAATTCTAACTGTTCTCTGCTTCCCATAGAGTTGGTAGGAGAACGCTTTGGTTTTTCTGATTCGCCGCCACCACTACACTACATGCCACACTGCCCTCCAAGGAGAAGGTCCTGTAATGGGGACAGGAATTGCCCCTTTCTAGAACATTCTGTCCCTAGTAAACCAGTCTGGGGCAGTCTTGTTCTTGCCAAAGTCACCACCCCAGGCTGTGAAGCAAGTGTGGATGCCTTCAGGAAAGGATCACTTCGCCTGTTGGCTCCAACTAACAATGGGCTAGATGCTGTCACCTCTTCTCAACATGCATGGAGCGGGTTTACTGTTTACATCTCTACATGTCTCTGTGTACCTCCATTTTTTTTTAAAAAGAGTATGGCACCAAAAGTCTGGCTAGTTCTTTTGCTGTACTCTCAGCAACCTCATTTTCCTTGGAGGTGTCTCCTGGATAGCTGGTCTACCTGGTACATAACAGTCATCCATTACTCTTTCCCTATGTAGCTGCCACGGAGCAAACCTTTAAAATAGACTCTGGGGTGGAGAGATAGATGGTTCTTGCACACAAGCATGAGGACCTAAATCTGGGGCTTCCGCACCCATGTAAAAAGCCAAACATAACAAACAATGTGTGACTGTAATTTCGTGCTGGGGAGGCAGAGACCAGAACGTTCTTGGAGCTGACTCTGTGAACTCATATTCAATGAGAGGCACTGTCTCAAGAATTAAGGAAGAGAGCAACCAAAGAAGACACTCAATGTCAACCTCTGGCTTCCACATGCACTTACACACACACAAGTGTAGACAAACACACACGTTAAATAAAAACATAAATAAAAGAGGCCCTGCTGTGCACAAGCTCCATCTAGCCTTCATGAAGGAGACTATAGAAGGGTGGAGAACAACTCCATGGGCCTTCTTCAAGTACCTTCCATGACCTCAGGGCACCTTGAATCCTGCCTGTTGTTCAAGCTGGGTTCCTTATTCTCCCATAAATTATGAGTCCCTGACTTCTAATGACTACTGTATCTCTTGTTGCATACAATGGTCTCAATTGGTTTCTGATGGCTACAGCCAAGAGCCCTAACATATTCTGGTATGAACATCAAGGTAAAAGAATCTGGTGGCCAAACAGAAAGTTGTCTGTTACTGGCAGTTCTGCTATCTGCATTTCTGGCCATGCTCTTCAACTTTGTTTGTTGCCCATGTAACAACAACAACAACAAGAACAGCAACAACAACAAGGCTTTGCATTCTCATACAGTGAGTTAGGAACTGGAATGAGATAACTAGAGAGATGGGGACAGTGTTGGATTAGGGAACAAACAATTCTAAATGGGTCTAGTTGTGAAACCTGCTTTGTAACATAGCGTCTAAGCCCCATAACCACAGCGTTTGGGGACAGCTGAGATGATTGATTTTGCAGAAAATATTTGTTATTTAATTACAGGATCATATGGGTCTTTTGGCAACCAACAGATGCCAAAGCAGACTTTAAGCACCATCTTGAGAAACTTGTGATTTTCTTAGTGTGCTTTTAATTTAAAGCATATGGCTTCACATTCGACTGCAGTGTCCAAAATGAAGACATTAGCAGTGAGTCACTCTCCTGGAGAAAGCACAGTGCACTCGGGCCAGGTCTCTTGGTCTGTGTTCTCAAATGGTTCTGTTTAGAGATGTAAACACAAAGCAGCTCCCCTTGTCATGGCCTGCTGTTCCTGGGAGGCATGTGACATCAAAGGGCCTCACAAAAAAAAAAAAAAAAATTCCCCTGCTATAGACAGCGGTTGGCATCATGGCCTGCCTCCATCTGAATAAACAGCAGACTTTGGTCCCTGGAACATAGGATTATCATGATCAGAGGGCTGAAAAGATCATTTATTTTGTGGTAGCTCTTCCTTTTAAGTCTCCCGGCCTTCTAGCTCAGTCCAGTGCTTCATGGACATCAGAGAACACAAGCATCCTACCTGGGAATTCTAAGCTACAGGCTTTCAAATAAGAGCCACACATGAGGCTGTAGGCCACAAACCCAAGCCCAACCAAAGCCGCCTGTGTCCGCTTGCTGGCAAGGGATGCCCAGGGGACAGAGTGTAGTGGTAAGAATGTGGGCCCTGGGGTTAAACGGTTCAAATCTGAATCCCGCCACTTCTGAGCTGTGTGAACTGGGGCTAAAATGGTCCCTCCATGGGAATGATAGAACACTCTGCCAGCACTGCTGTGGGAAATGAACGGAATTACCTCTGTCCAGAGCTAAGATGCTGGTGGGCTAGACTCCGGGCATTCACTTTTGTTGTAAATTCTACTAAAGGCAGGACCTGTTTCACCTCCATCTCTTTGCTTCACGGCTTGCCGTGCCTCTAGTTAAATCCAATCACGTTTATTAAAGTGTTGTCACACCTCAGGCAGGACCCTGGGGTTACATGTATTTACACGGCAGAGCGCTACGTGCCTTGAACACTAGCTTTCGATTTCTCTATTCACTTTCCCCATCTACCTGAAGCATTTCCCCCCTCCCTCCCTCCCTCCCTCCCCCCCCCCCCCTCTCTCTCTCTCTCTGACATCCCCTCGCAGCCATTTGTCATGTCCTAGGCACTGGTCAGGTGCTAAACCCTCTGTCTTCTCAGTACCTAGGAGAAGGGGACAGGCAAGCTGGAGCGCGTTACTATGTTAGAGCTGGGAGCACCTGTTGGGCCACCATGCAGGCAGCTGCATCCTAGGACACTCCTGGTTAAAACTCTCCTCCCTTAAAAACTTGTGCCCTCTTTATATATCTGCCTTAGGGGGCTGCTGTTAAATGTGATGTCGTTACAAAGACTTTTTTCCACTTTGTCACTTGGTTTTCCATTTTGTTCCAAATTCCTTTCTCTTGTTTGCTAACTTCCATTTACTGCTAAGTGGTATTCTGTTTTTCATTTTAATGCAGCCAGCTCAGTATTTTAAAGTGCCTGCCTACTGCCTCTCCTTAGGGAGACCTTTTCCATTCTTCAAGATTATGTGTTCATATCTATCTATCTATCTATCTATCTATCTATCTATCTATCTATCTATCTATCTCTGTCTCTCTCTGTCTCTCTGCCTCCCTTCGTGTCTCTCTCTGTCTCTCTCCCTCCCTCCATCTCTCCCTCCCTCCCTCTGTCTCTCTCTCTCTCTCCACCCCCCCTCAGGGTTTCTCTGGAGCCCTGGCTGTCCTAGAACTCGTTCTGTAGGCCAGGCTGGCCTCAAACTCATAGAGATCTGCCTACCTCTGCAGCATATGCCACCACCACCCAGCCAGCTCTTATTTTTTTAAAATCACTTTTAAACTGCTTTTCGTGTTTAGATTTAAGTATTTTTGTAAGGCTTACCATAAAATGATATAGAACTTACCTGGCACAATATGCCAAAGTCAACCATGATGGCTAGTTACTCTCCTTCTTGGTGTCTTTCCCTGCAACAAGTGGTGGCTCCCAGGACGAAGCGATGAAAAAAATGCAGAAATGTCTCTTACACACAAGCAGTAGGAATCTCTGGAGACAGCTGCTTCCTTGTTTATATACAGGTAAAGAATGCAATGCAATGGCTTGGCCTAGGAACTTGGGTTTTTATAGCGCAACTTTGAACTCAGAGTGAATCACTTCCAGGTGATGAGATTTGGCTGGTCTTCCTTTCCGGTCCTGGGGCAGGAAGAAAGGTCAGCTCCCCTCCTGGACTCATCACTTCCTGTTTCCACTGTTCTTCCTCTGGCCAAGGCTGCCTGTCTTTGCCTCAAGTTAGACCTCCAATGCCCTGACTGGTCCTCTCTGATTTCATCCTCTATGTCACTATGGATGCACTGTCAGGGTCTGGGTACCTGTTTCCCATCAGGAGCAGCAGTTGACTCCCTGGGGCAGGGGGGATGAAAGACAAATCTGTTCAAGTCACTGCCAAACCCCAGCAATCTAACATGCCCTGTGTCTCCACACTAACGTCTCCACCTCCCCACCCCAGAACCACACCCCCTAATTAGCACTGACACTCAAGGAAGGCTTGTGGCACTTTACCTGTCCCCAGAATACCATATAAAGGTCTAGGACAATCTCCTCCTTGTTCTGTATGAAGTTGAAAATATTGTCTATCTTCTATATAGTACAAAGGAAAATATCTTTAGGAAGCTGTAATTTTTAAGAACCCTAATTATCCAAGAAAAAAATTCTATTCTTGCTATATAATCATTTGTTAGCCTAGTAATTTTTTTTTCTGAAAGACTGTTTTTATAAATACCTTTAGGCATCTATGCTACTTCTCATTATTCCCGTGGTATACACTAATTGGCTCGTCCACCATCTTCCCTTAATACAGATTAAGAAAAGGGCAGTTAGCCCCAACCCAAAACGCCTTGGGGATTTGGAGCAACAATTGTTTAGTTAACAGCAAATGAAAGTTTTCTGTGTTGTATGCAACCACTTAAGAGCCTTTTGATTTATGATTTGAAAATCTTACTAGCAAAGCCTACCTGTTAACTGATAGGAAGGCTCTTAAATAATGGCATGCCATTAAAATGAAATAACATAAACTCATGAAAGAGAATGGGTTAAATCCACACTTACCCTCTGGGACAGACTCCAAGATGTACTGGAGTGTTTAAAGAGTATAAATAGCTTCATGTTGGAAGGTTTGCTTGTTTTGTCTTGATATATAATCAGGAAAAATTCTTAGCAATACATAGAGAATAGTTCACAGTGACAAAGATTTCTGCTATAGCCAGGGTGAGGAACCTGGCAGGGACTTGTCCCCAGAATAACACTTCATACTGGGCTTTTGGTTTGGTTTGGTTTTGTGGCAGAGGGGGTTGGGAGGGGGCATACCTAAAATATGTGACATTTTCAATCAAAACTATTAAATGAAACTGACTGTTATTTAACATAAGCTAAGAAGAAACTGCACTGTGCCAGAAGGTACAGAAACTAATGACGTCAGCATGTAGCAGTTGTGCAGCATGTAGCAGTTGTGTAACGAACCCTTCCTACATGGAACATTCTTCAGTGCGTGCACCTCGTGAAGAACTTAAGAAACAAGGAGATAAAGCAAGGACAGGAGCACCGGCTTGACTACAGCCTCAGGGAGCCCCTGCAGGGAGAGACGGGAGGGCTGGGGAGAAGACTGTCTTCAGCACAAGGCCACAAGAGCAGGTGCCCAGAGTCTCCGTTCTCACCTGACAGACTGCAGGTCAGTTCAGGCACTTCCAGGATCCAGTCCCTCTTTAGGAAGCCCTGGCGCCTTCCTAACCCTTCTTTTACCCCTTCCTAGTCACAGTCTAAGGTACCTTTGACTGCACGCGCCATCTGCATTTTGCCCTGCACAATCTCCTTAGGTTGGCACACCCTTGAGGCACATTATTAGGGAGCCAAAGATCTGGAGGAATTTCTCCGACCTGATGGTTTCCACCTGCCATCAGGACGTGGGTTTTTTTTTTTTTTTTTTGCAATTTTTTAATTTAAAAATTTACATATACATTTATATTATTATACATATATACAATAAGTTACCTATAGCAAGAAAAGCTATGAAACAATCAGGAAGTATATATATGTTACATTCATAGTGCTTTGGCTATTCGTATTTGTCGGCCTTGAAGAAAATATCTTTCCTATCTTGGTGAATCTAAAATTCTGAGTGTAAATCAGTATCTATCATATCTCATTCTTATCAACTTAAAACATCTATCTAGACCTAAAAACATGATCAACAATTAATAAATACGACCTTATGAAACTGAAAATCTTCTGTAAGACAAATGACACTGTCAACAGAACAAAACAGCCTACAGAGAAAAGATCTTTACTGACCCTACATCCGACAAAGAGTTAATATCTAAAATATATAAAGTACTCAAGAAATCAAACAACACCAAACTAAATAAGCCAATTAAAAATGGGGTACAGAACTAAACAGAGAATTCTCTACAGAGAAATATTGAATGGTTGAAGAAACACTTAAAGAAATGCTCAACATCCCTAGTTATCAGGGAAATGCAACTCAAGACAACTCTGAGATTCCGTCTTACACCTATCCGAACAGCTAAGATCAAAAACTCAAATGACAGCACATGCTGGCGAAGATGTGGAGAAAGGGAAACACTCCTCCATTGCTGGTGGGAGTGCAAACTTGTACAACCACTTTGAAAATCGATCTGGTGCTTTCTCAGGAAATTGGGAATAATTCTACCTCAAGACCCAGTCACACCATTCCTGGGCATATACCCAAAAGATGATCGCCATACAACAAAGACATTAGCTCAACTATGTTCTTAGCAGCTTTATTTGTAATAGCTAGAATCTGGAAACAACCTAGATGTCCCTCAACTAAAGAATGGATAAAGAAACAGTGGTACATTTACGTAATGGAATACTACTCTGCCATTAAAAATAAGGAAATCTTGAGATTTGTAGGCAAATGGATGGAACTAGAAAAGATTATCCTGAGTGAGGTAACCCAGACCCAGAAAGACATGCATGGTATATACTCACTCCTAAGCAGATATTAGCCACATAATACATGATAACTACACTACAATACAGAGACTGAAACATCAACCAAGGACCATGTATGATGTGGACCTAAACCCTCTGCTCAGATGCAGTAGATAGGCAGCACAGTCTCCCTGTGGGTCCCACATGTGGGGAATATGGACTACTTCTGACATGGACTCTGGCCCCCCAACTTTGATCACTTCCCCATGCCAGGGCAGCCTTGCCAGGCCACAGAGGAAGTTAATACGCAGCACGTGATCTTACCTGTGTTTTTTCCTTGTTCCCCAACCCTGCAGCTACTCCCTGTTTCTAGCCTGGCTCCCCATTGTAAACACCTTTCGGACATCAGAGGACCCTTTCTCCCTTCTCTGAACATTTACTCCCCAAACCTAAAAGTCTGCAGCCTTCTGTGTTCCCCTGGACTCCAGACCTACACAGAGCTTCCTACCTGGCAATTCAGCAGGCTGGTTCACAACAGGCACACTATCCAGAGCTGACCTCTTGACCTCACCATCCCAGAATACTCACTGACTGTCACCTTGGTCTTCTCGGTTTCAGAAAATGGTATCCACAGGCACCCAAGGTAGAAGTCTGTGTGCCATTGCAAAAATATATATATATATATTGTATGTGTATATGAGTTTGAGGGGACACACACATGCCACAGCATGCATTTGGAGGTCAGAGGACACCTTGTGGTAGCCTCTGTCCACTGTATGGTGCTGGGGATCAAAATTAGGCGATCAGGCTTGGCAACATCCACCCTTACTCACCAAGTGCCATCTTGCTGGCCCTCAGAAGTCATTCCTGACCATCAAGTTCTGCTTTGGACCTCTTTCTCCCACTTTGTGCTTTCCTCACTTTTGTTTTGTTTTTTAATGTGCAGGGTTTCACTCTTTTGCCCAAATTAGCCTGGAACTTCACACTAGCCTCCATCTCATGTTGATCCTCCTGCCTCCGACTCTTGAGTTCTGGGATTACAAGCATGAGCCAGCGTGCATAGTACCACTCCTGTTTTCATTCTCCTATATTTCTCAGTTATAGCTAATTATACGAGATTGTTGCTGTTAGGTGGTTTGTTACTCTCAAAGATAACATTTGTAAGGCACAGTCAAAGTGTACCTGGTTAGTTTCCGCTATTGTATCAACTAGGACAGACTAGATAATAACCTAGAAATGAACAGTCCCTACAGCCCAGTGCAAACAGCCAGGATGGGCTCCGCAGCCTCCTAAACTTCTTGCGCAGGCTGTGGCACTTATCTCGCCTTCTCTCAGGACCCAGACTGGCAGTAGGTTCCACCTAGATTCTCACTGGGAATTCTGGAAGACTTGGAAAGCAACATCCTAGTGTCTACTTAGAAACACACACAGACACAGACACACACACACACACACCTACCACTGAGCAACACTCATTAGCAACCAAGTATCTTCCATGTGTCAGTTTCTAGAGAGGCATTGATGAGCAAGACCACATGTGCAGGAGTGACTGCTCCCGTGTTCAGCCCAGTGGGGATTGTGGTTTGGAGTAGATACAAAAGTTTCCTGTAAAAGGAATGTATTTTACCAAGTTAGTAGCAAGTGTCTTCACCTGGTGGTAGCTGAAGGCATTTCAGGTAGGTAAAAGGCCCCTCTTAGCCTACTCATAAAGGCTACATTTTACAGAAGCAGTGTCCACAGTTGGCTCCACTGTGTGCCCTGAGTGCCATAAGTGACAGTGAAGGCTTGTTTTCTTCACCACAAGCTCTGGGTAAAGGAATAAATCTTACGGATGCCAGGAATTCTAAAGTGACGGACCTCTCTCCACGTGGCTTGCTGATGTGGCCAAATTGTGAAAGGTTAATATGGTCACAGGGCATCACCGACTGTTGACTTTCTGTGTCCAACCTCTGGGCTTTCAAAACTAACTATGGATAAAAAGCCTAGGATGCCTGAGATGTGGGGCAGGTACATTTCAGAAGATAGATCCTCGCTCATTGAGTTAATCCTCTGAATAGTCACAAGTGGTAGGGCCCTTTTGGAATGCAGGCTCTGGGCTAATTTCACCGATTGTAGGGCACTTTCCAGTCACAAGAGTCAGGTGTCTGCAGTGTGTAAATGCCTCAGCCCTCTCAGCATAGCTGCAGGCTACACAGGAACAGCTGATCAGCTATTAGACACAAAAAATAATGGCTTTGGGTAAGCTTTGTCTTCTCAGAGGGACTGCATGGGAAGGAACGAGGCAAAGGCCACCAGAGGCTTCCATCAACAGTAAGCAGCACTTCCCATCACACTCCTTTTTTCTTTTTTGTTTGTTTTTGTTTTGTTTTTAGAGACAGGGTTTCTCTGTGTTAGCCTTGGCTGTCCTGGACTCTCTTTGTAGACCAGGCTGGCCTCGAACTCACAGCAATCCCCCTGCCTCTGCCTCCAGTCAGTGGGATCTATCTTACCATTTCTAGCATAGATTCTTCCTGTCTAATTGCTCTTTATGTAGAAACTCTTAGAAAGCCATAGCCCAAAAGAGGGAAGAAAGAAGAAAAAAAAAGAAGCATTGAAATTTTCTCTTGGCCTCAGTGTCCACAAGCTAACTTGTTCAGGCCTTAAGTCTCTCTCTCTCTCTCTCTCTCTCTCTCTCTCTCTCTCTCTCTCTCTCTCTCTCTCTCTCTCTCCCTCTGTATCTTTCTGTCTCTCTGTCTCTCTCTCTATGTGTCTCCCTTCCTCTCTCCCTCCCTCCTTCTCCCCATGTGTGTGTACGTATGTGTGTGTGTCTGTCTGTCTGTCTGTCTGTCTGTGTCTATGCTCCCAGTATTTCTTGCCTTTCATGAAATTAGCCATTGATCAAAAAGTCAGAGATGCAAATCCAGAGAAAACTGGAAGCATGCCAGGGCCCACAATACAAACTTAATTACCTAAGGAAAACTACAAGAAAGACTTTTGTTTTCCATCGAAATCTCCTCCCCGGGCTGTTAGCTATGTCGTACAAGGGCCCAATCGATATATTAGCGCTTGAGAACCAAAGTCCCTTGGAATAAATTAATCTGTCAGGGAGAGCAATAAACAAAGAACAAATTAACATGTTTTAAGACATTGCTTAAATTTTCATAAATATAGATCTTGAGATGGAATGATGAGCTCCCAGGGGCCGGAGCTAATATTTGGCTGTAATTAAGCCCGGCTCTTTCATGTCTCTTCTCATGTAGGTGGGAAATCAGCCACGTGCTTGCTGAGTGCTGCCTTGTGCTTCCTCACAAATGCCACTGTTTACTCCATTAGTAAGAAGTGGATGCCTCACAAGCTAGAATGACACACTTGCTATGTTTCAGCTCTGGCTGATATTAAATTACTGAAATGCACACATGCATGCACTCACTCTCTCTCTCTCTCTCTCTCTCTCTCTCTCTCTCTCTCTCTCTCTCTCACAAAGGTACAAGCAGAGGCTCCTTCAAGAACCTGCATGCATTAGCTTCCTTACACAGAATAACATAATACACCATAAACGAGGTCATCTACGAGACTTAGACATAGCTGACAAAGTCCCTGGTATGTCCCACACTGTGTACAGTTGTGGAGTGACTTTGTTGATGGCTGACAAGAAAGGTATTCCCTATGTAAGTCACTCGTTTAAATACAAGAACCAGAGACCTACCTCAAACTAGCTCAGCACTCAATCTCCAGGAGTCACACCAATAGCTTTAAGCCACTCTTTCTCCATGTGGCTCCACATGGCCTACTCAGCATCTGGCATCCTCAAGGCTGGCAGAGTAGCGCCTGCCAACCCTGAGCCCAAGCCACAGAGAGGCACGCAGGGTGTCGAAGGACAGGAGCTGTCCTTGCTGTATCTGCATCTCACAACTCCTAGTGGACTCCAGTTCACTCGGGCTCTGTGCTCACCTTTCAAATAACCACAAAAGGCAGGAAAGGGGCCCTGCTGGGCTGGCCTGGGCTAGATGTCTAGTTTGATTTGAGAGGGCAGAAAGAAGGAATTGTGCACGTCTATTTAAACACTTGGATTGTGCCCCTACTACAACAGAAGAGCAGAGACGTTACACTGGCCACAGGGACCAATCTCTACCCAGAAACTTTTATTCCCAGTGTATTTGTCATGCTTAATTCACAGAAATGGGAGTTCAAAATGAAACGTCATCTCTGCTCTATAGAAACTTTGAGGCTCTATGGACAAAACTGGTTCAGTAAAGGACCCAAACTTCCCGATCAAGCTCTGGACTAGACAAAACCTTGCTGTCAGTAGCAAATACGATAGAGCAGGGGTGGGGGCTGGGGCGTGGCTCAGTCAGCAGAGTGCTAGGCTAGCAGGCGTGAAGGCCTGGGTTCCATCCCAGTACGGGTGGGGCATACCTGTTATCCTAGCACTCTGGACACAGGAGCAGGTGGATCTGAAATTTAAGGTCATCCTTAGTTAACACAGAAAGTTCCAGGCCAGCCTATACTACATGAGACTTGAGTCTCAAAGGGGAAAAGAATACAAATAATTTTTTTTAAAGATGAAACAATGCAAATGTGGCAGTCCTCTCAAATAACTCCAGTAACTGCCACCCAGCTACAGTCCGATTTGTGAATGTGTTCGTGATAAATGGTTTGTGGCTTGCTACTATGAAAGCATAAGCAAAAAATAATAATAATAATAATAAGCCATACACGGGCCTTCTCATCATTTGGGACCTTTCAATGCTGACTTTGATGAGCAGTTTCATAACTCTGTCATCTGGAGGAGTGTGGATACTGTCTGCGTACCCCTTCCTTGAGCAGTCTCTCTCTCTCTCTCTCTCTCTCTCTCTCTCTCTCTCTCTCTCTCTCTCTCTCTCTCTCTCTCCCTCCCTCCCTCCCTCACCCCCCTCTCTCTCTGTGTATGTGTGTGTGTGTGTTTAAACAGTTTTTATTCCCCTGTCTTAATTGCCATCTCCAAGACTTACTGCCTCTGTCTGCTAATCTAGCCCTAGTCCTCCATACAATATATCCTAGGCCTACAATGTTTTCAGCCTCTGAGACTTACTGCTGAATATGTCCACCCTTTCTAGTTCTTTCTGAACTCTGGCCAGCTGGTTCAGCTCAGCTGTTCTGGCTCAAACTCCTCTACAAGTGACTGTATCAATTTGGCTTCTCTCAGCTTCTGACTTTTTCCTCTGCCTGGCCTCTTAACTAACAGAGCAATCTGTTCTAATCTTCTGGCTTCTTCTCACTCTCTGGCTCATTGTGTCTTCACCTATATCTAGTTTGCCCTCTCTTTGAAACTCTCCCAGTAAAACTGCCTCTGAATTCCGTGAACTGAACTCCTGAGAACTCAATTCCACTGTACTGCCTCTCAGCTAACTAACTCAACTGAACAGCCTAACAGATCTCAGAGACCTGTGTGCCTCTTCTCCTGAGTGCTGGGAATAAAGGCATATACCACCTTGCCTGAATCTAAAGTTTTCTTTTCTTTTTTTTTTTTTTTTTGGAAAGATTTATTTATTTAAAAGATTTATTATGTATACAGTGTTCTGCCTGCATGTAACACCTGCAGGCCAGAAGAGGACACCAAATTGCATTGTAGATGGTTGTGAGCCATCATGTGGTTGCTGGGAATTGAACTCATGACCTTTGGAAGAGCAGCCAGTGCTCTTAACCTCTGAGGCATCTCTCCAGCCCCCATTTATTTATTATGTATATAATGTTCTGTCTGCATGTGTGCCTGCTCACCAGAAGAGGACACCAGATCTCATTATAAATGGTTATGAGCCACCATGTGGTTACTAGGAATTGAACTCAGGATCTTTGAAAAAGGAGCCAGTGCTCTTAACCCCGGAGTCATCTCTCCAGACCCCTAAACTTTTCTTTACCTGAAACTTGATCTATACCAGGCTGGCCTTGAACTCAGAGATCTGCTTGCCTCTGTCTCCTGGTATTAAAGGCATGTCTGTATTCCAGCTCTGGAATGTGATCTCTTGCCAAAGCAACCATGTTCTGAACTAAAAATCCACCCCAGCCCCCCACCCCGTGTGTGTGTGTGTCTGTGTGTGTATGTCTGTGTGTGTATGTCTGTGTGTGTGTGTCTGTGTCTGTGTGTCTGTGTGTGGTTTCCCATCCCTGGGTCTTTTTCCTTATGTTAGATGTTTTGATATCAGAATGAAAAGTAGGCTGAAGTCACCCAAGAAAGGATTGATGTGCACAAAGCCTCCTCGTGACACGAGACCAGGGGTTCGTCTAAATTAGCATTCCAATACAGCTTGAAGGCCACATCGGAAGGCACCCCTGTGTTCTAACCATCTGTGAGAAAAACACAATTGTATTTTAAAGCATTTTTTCCTTCTTACATATTTATAGATAAGAGAGTAAGATGGGAGATCCAGAAGTCTAAGATTTAGAAGAAGAAAAAGAAAAAGTTAACAATTTAATCAGCAATGTAAAGCAACCCAGTAACTGAGTACACAAACAATGCATTGCCTAGGAGTGCCATCTCCTGTGCAGACGGCCTGGCACCCACGGCTTAGTTTAAAATGTTGATGTATAAAGCATATTTTAAATGATCACTGTGAACACATCCTAAGTAAAGGTGTTTTTATCATTTTATACATCTTTTCACATGCATTGTAGCATATGAAACATAGTTAAATGTTTTATGTGAGTCATGCCCAATATGTGTCAGGCCTCTTACATCAATTGTCTAAATGTTCAGTCTCTCTGTCTCTGTCTCTCTGTGTCTGTCTGTCTGTCTGTCTGTCTGTCTCTCTCTCTCTCTCTCTCTCTCTCTCTCTCTCTCTCTCTCTCTCTCCCCCTTTCTCTCCCACCCCACTGTGTTGAGTTTCCTGACCATTTATTTGATCTTGGGCTAGTCCCAAACCAGGTGCCAAAAACTGGCTAATCAGGCAGAGGAGTTGACCTAGGAATATAGCTGGCCAGGCCTCCTCTCAAAACCAGAATACTCTGAAAATAATATGACTTTCAATGAGGGACTTGTGTT
The DNA here is from genome assembly GCF_903995435.1 of Acomys russatus. NCBI lineage: Eukaryota > Metazoa > Chordata > Mammalia > Rodentia > Muridae > Acomys > Acomys russatus. The sequence goes on along the minus strand of NC_067160.1, from coordinate 16,303,493 downwards.
GAAGAAAGTGTAACTGTATCTCAAAAATCCTAAAAGGGTTTCTTTAGAGGTGTGTGTGTGTGTGTGTGTGTGTGTGTGTGTGTGTGTGTGAGAGAGAGAGAGAGAGAGAGAGAGAGAGAGAGAGAGAGAGAGAGAGAGAGTCCAGCCTTCGCAGTCTCTGTCCTTCCAGATGGTGCCTGAGCCAAGCTTGTCACAGACCCTTAGCCTCCTGCTGCCTTTTAATGCTGGTCCTTGATTGCCAATGACCCCCGGCTGGACTGGCTCCTCAACACATTTAACCCCTCTCTGCTGGGTCCCTGTCTCAAGCAGGTGGAGAGACTGGTGAGAGCTGGAAGTGAGAAAGTGCCAAGTGAGCCAGGGCTCTCTGAGTTGGTGGCCCGTTTCCCAGCACCATCACGAATGGCCAAGATCACTCCACCAGAAAGTTGCTGATAATACGATTTTCTCTATACCACCAAATAAATGCTACCTAGTTTCTGACTGTTAATATTTTATTTGACTATGCCCAGACAATCAAGTCCCTGAATGTTTCCTGTGGAGATCAAGGCCTGAGGGCCATTGCATGTAATCCCCGAAAACAGGTGCACTTGGCAACTTAAAATTGAATGGCGTTAGAATTTTTAGCCTTAGACTCAGTGACCAAGAAAACTCATGTTTGCCAGCACACTGAATCAGAGCAAAGAAACTTGAGGGGAAAAAAATGATTAATTTCCTTGTCAAAGCCTAACTCACAGAGACTAGTTTTCAGAGAAGTTGGTGGCAGCATCAAGTTTTTCCTTTGGTGTAGCTTGGCTTGGCTTTTGTGACATGGTAAAGAAAGTTGATGCCTCATTTGCTAAGAATCTCAAGGCCAATAGAAAGACTCAATGCAGAAAGGGATGGGAAGTCAGTGCTTTGGCATTGCTTCTGTACTGTGTTTTCACCAGCTTCACATCAAACTGTAAGAAAACAAGGCAAAGAAATTTAGTGAGTCAATGCTACCCTGGAGAAATCAAATCTGATTTTTTTTTTTTTTTTTTTTTTTTTTGGAGAGAGACTATTTTGGTTTTTATTATTGCATCGATGTCCTTAGTGGTACACATGTGCCAAACAGCACTTGTGGGTGTCAGTGGACGACTTGCAGGAATCAGTTCTCTTCTTCCACTACTCGGTCCCAGAAATTGAACTCAGGTCACTGGCTTACATAAAAAAGTGCCTTTAGCCTTCGGACCATCTTGTCAATCAAAACTCTAAATTTTGTTTGTTTGGTTAGTTGGCTTTTATTGAGGCAGGGTTTCTCTGTGTAGCCTTGGCTATCATGGCACTCACTCTGTAGACCAGGCTGGCCTCCAACTCAGAGATCTGCCTGCCTCTGTCTCCTGGCGGCTGGGATAAAATACACGTGTCACCATGCCCCACTTAAATTCATTTTTTAACGTATTATTTTTAGTTTATGTGTTGAGTGCTTTTGTGTTTGTATCATGTGTGTCTGGTGCCTGAAGACACCAGAAGAAGGCATAAGGCGCCCCGAGACTAGAGATACAGATGGTTGTGAGCCACCATGTGGCTGCTAGCAACTGACCCCTGGTCTGCTGGACAGTGAAGGCTCTTAACCTCTGAGCCCTCATTCAAGTCCTGAAAACTTTGGAACAGAGAACTGAAAATATTCATGCCCCACCCTTTACATGACTCTTTAAATCTTTACAAAAGAGTTAGAGCAGGTTGTAGTTCGTGACGTACAAAGAAACCCCACCCCCACCCCAAGTTCAACACAAACTAGGAAAAGAATCCCCAAAATCATATTTACCTTGGCTTTTTTGGAGATTAAGGCTGAAATAACAGCAATGGTGAGATTTTCCATCACTAAGATTTCATTGGGGTTTTTTGTTTTGTTTTGGTTTGGTTTTTTTCTTTTGTCTGTAAAACCACACCTGTGATTTTGGTCCACTGTTCACATTTGTTTCCTACTGGTGATCAGTAACACTGGAAGGATTGGCCAGTCATTTGTATGTACAACCTCCCCAAGTCTCTCTGTCCATCCTAAGGATGGCTGCAGAGGAGCATAACATAGTTTAGAGTTTATAGACTTGGGTGTGTGTCTGCACAGCTGTGCCCTGTTAACCTGGACATTAACTACAGCTGGGCAAGGGCTGACAGGAGAGAGTCCATCTGTGACCAAATGCTCAGGCAGAGGACTCAGAGGAGCCCACATCCCTCTGCAGCTTTGCTCTGTGAACAAATGGCCTGTGTTAAGATGAACTCCTGGTGTGTTTATTGGGGGACTATTTTGTCTGAACCTGAATACATTTTGAGTGGTCTTCTTCAAAGTCTGGCAAGCTAAGAATGAAAAAGTCTTTGTGGCTTCTTCACAAATGAGCCCCCAGTCTCAGGGGCTATGGCTCTGCAGGTGCAACAACTCTAGGTTGGAGGGGACTTTAAAGAGGTTTTGGGTGGTAGCTTTCCTCTTTCCCTGACTTCACACCGCTCACACCTTGGGAAGGAGTGTGATCCCCCTCACCACTCACACCCTGGGGAGGAGTGTGGTTCCAAGGAAAGCTCGGGATGTTCAGAAGAGAAGGGACACCCGTTGACATACCACCATGCCTCTTAAAACGCCATGTGACAGTTCCACCCTCTCCTTGTTCTGTTTCTGTATGGCGGTGGTAGGGACTGAACCTAGGGCCCCATGAATGCTGAGCAAATGGATCTACCACTCATATACACACCCAACCCTTCTGTTACTTATTTGATTAGTTTTGAGACAGGGTCTAAGTTACCCAGGATGAGATTGAACTCATTCTGTAGTCCAGATAAGCCTTGAACCTGGGATCCTCCTGCCTCAGCACACAGACTAGCTGGGATTACAGCCCTGTATCAGCATGCTTGGCAAGAAAGATTTCATTTTATTTTTTGTTTGTTTATTTTTAAAAATGGAGGGGTTAGTGTAGATTTAAACAGAGAAGAGAGAGAAGAGGAAAAGGAGTAGGAGGAGGGAGGGAAAGAGGAGGAAAGGAAAGGGAGAAATAGAAAAAGGATGTATTATATATCTTAGAGTGGGTATAGGCTTCTCGAGACAGCCACGCGCCCCTATAGCCTTATATAGAGAAAACAGAGCAGTGAGATGGGTAAGGACTTTACCCCGAGCCCCACAGCAACAGGGGCCAGAACTTGACCTCTATGTGTGCAGTTCTATTGTCTCTATCTGGCTGCCATGATTTTGCCAGGCTTTGCACACACCAGCGGAAGAAGCCAGAGCCCAGGAGGAGTGCAGAGCTGGAGAGAAGAGCCCCAGCATCTCCCACCGCAGGGCCCCAAAGATCCAGTTATAGCTGGTCTAGTCAAACCAGCATCTTGATATCCCACATGCTTATGCATGTGGAATGCTGTTTCTCTGTTCAGGGAAATTCATTCATTTTTTTTTTTTTCTCCCACTTGTATATAGGACACTGTCTCCCTATTCTCAAACATGACACCTCCGAGACTCCTAACTGCTTCTGCTGGTCTCAGTGTTTTCATGCTGATATTTTTAAAAGAGGAGTTAGTGTCAGTCCCTTATTGGGTACATTTTGGTGACCAATTTGCCTTAATTCCTGCCCATATCAGGCACAGTCATTTCAGAGAAGGTCCCAATAAGGTCAGCCAGCACCCCGTGGAAGGGAACATGGTGACACCTCTGACCCATTTAAAAGCTAAAGCCGGAAAGGTCTGAATGGCATGAGGCAGACAGTCAGTCGATATCACAGCAGAATATCAATGGTAAAGTGTAACCAATCTGGCTGCCTTCCAGACACCCCCGGCTGGTCCCGCCCTCTAACAGCCTTGCAGGTGTTTTCCTGCACTCCTTCTTTGCTTTAAGAAGAGCTCCAGGGGTCAGAATGGCTTTGGGTCTTTGTTACTTATTTGTTACCTCAAACCTCAGAAGGACAGCACCATCATAGGTCTGGAAACCAGAGATGCTCTTTCCACGGTCAGCAAACTGTTCTCTTGCAATAAGAGAAATCATTCTGCCGTCTGCTTTGGGCTCCAGCCATGTAATGCAGCTTCCTGTTCAGGCAAATGCCTGACGATGATGCCCAGAACCCTATGGGGACGCTTCCCTTTTCCAGAATCCCTTTTGCTCAATTAAAACTTCTCTGAGCTTATGCCAACCTTTCCAAATGGCAGCTACCTAATCTGTAGAGCACGATTTGCACTAAGAGCCAAGGGTCAAATCACTGCCTTTCCCAGCCCTGACTACAAATTAAAGGTACTGAAGAGAAGGGTCTTTCTCAGGCCATTGCAATGCTGGAACTCCCAATCCTGACTGGTTGGACTAGGAGCTCCTAAGTTGAGTGGAACTCTTGTATTGTTCCAAAGCCTTTGTGTGATTCTGATGCACAGCCAGGGCAGCGCTAACCCCACAGTTCCACCAGAACAAGACAATAGCAGGTGTGAGCTCCGTGCTTGTCATGTATACTCCTTCCAGAACTTTTCTCACATCAGTGCTGCAAAGAAGGGTCTTATCACCAAGCTGTAGTGAGCACTAAGGCTTTGTAGTCAGAGATGCACCCTTGGGGTTATGCAACTCCAAGGCATGTTGTTCCACCCCCACCCCCACACATAATGTTCATGTTTCTCAAATGTGGGCCAGAGGGGTCACTGGTGATCTCCAAGGTGGTTTTATGCATGTGCTGTGTGGATATGACAAGAAGTGACCCTGAACTTAAGAAAGTTACTCTTTTTTTTTTTTTTTTGCTTTTTGAGACAAGGTTTCTCTGTGTAGCCTTGGCTGTCCTGGAGTTCACTCTCTAAACCAGGCTGGTTTATATGCCTGCCTCTGCCTCCTGAATGCTGGGACTAAAGGCGTGCACACCGTTGCCTGGCCAGTTACTCCTTTTTCAATTCTCGGTGCAAAACCTTCAAATCGTTTTAAGAAAAGGGTTTTTGTTTTCCTTTGAATTAGAGGAGAAACAAAAGAAGGGCCAACAATGTGCGCACATGGATTGGTTTTAATTATACAAAATTATGTGTCAGTGTTGCATTAGGACTCCATGGACACTCGTAATCTTGAGAAGAGGAATTTATAAGGACCATGTCAAAGTCAAAACCAAATCCAGTACAGCTAATGAGGGTGTCTAAGCGGAAGTAGAAACAGGGGGGAGGGGGGAGAGAAGACATTGGCCTTGCTTTGTGAGACACTACTGATTCTCCTTACAACCCATCGTAATGCCTGTAAGGAGACGTCAGTCCTAGCAAGCCCCTAAGGTGAGATACAAAACATGACCCATGAGGAACTGAACTACACTGTAAAATACTTACGAGATGCCAAAGCAATAAGAACAGAGGTTCAAAGCATCTGTGCGTGGACGGACATGAAATGTGAGGTAATTGTCGGCAGACTCAAACTGGCAAGATTGGATTTTTTTTTTTTTGATTGACGCAACTAAACAGAGATTGTAGTCAGTGTGATAGCTCACGGGGTGACAGAGCGACTGGCGAGGCTCGAACAATTTGACTGGTGGGCAACACTAATGTTGATGCCTAGATCTGCTTTGTGGTCACAGAGGAAAGTGTCCAGGGGCCAGGTGAGACTGAAAGGTTACATTAGATGTATCTCCGGCAGGTTTGCTCCTCTGTGCCAGCTCTGTTCATCCCTGCCTGGTCTGCTCATCCAAGCCCATGGTCCACAGGACACTGCTGTTACCGTGACTATGAGAAGTCATGTTTCCAATGCATCCCCAGTATCAGTGGGGGGCATGGTGGTCTGTCTCCATATGCCAGGGATTCCACTGGGAGCCACTGCCGGGCTGGGACCCATTTCTGCAATGGGAATAATTGAATGGGCATGAGGGTCAATAACAATATAATATGGGTGTGGCAACAGTAAGGACAGAGGAATCAAAGAGTGCAGAGAATGGTCTGACTCTGGGAGACTAGTAAGCTGACTAGCTCTCCGGAGAGGGGAAACCGACCAGCACTCGACATTGGTGTTTGATTGTATGAGCCAAAGTGTTGAAGTCAAATGAATGGAAGTTTAACTTGAATTAGCAAAACAGAGTCATGGCTTCTCAACTAATTACGCCAATCTATAAACCCAGAGGTCTTGGTGACATAAACGTCTTAAATTCCTTTCACACCTGGTTTGTTTGTTGGTTGGTTGGGTTTGGTTTTGGGGGTGGTAGTAATTGGTTGGCTTTGGTTTTGGTTTTTTTTGTGTGTGGTTTTTTGTTTTTATTTTGTTTTGCTTTGTTTTGTGTGAGTTTTTTGTTTTGCTTTGTTTTTTGTTTTTTGGTTTTGCTTTTGTTTTTTTGTTTTTGTTTTTTGGTTTTGTTTTGTTTTGTTTGAGACAGAATTTCTCTGTACAGTTCTGACTATCCTGGTACTCACTCTGTAGACCAGGTTAGCTTTGAACTCAGAGATTTGCCTGCCTGTGCCTCCTGAGTGCTGGGATCCTCTAACTTGGTTTTTAGTTTATTTGTTTGTTTGTTTGTTTGTTTATTGGGTTTTTTTGAGACAGGGTTTTTCTGCGTAGCTTTGGCTGTCCTAAACTCACTTTATAGACCAGGCTGGCCTGGAACTCACAGATATCCACCTGCCTCTGCCTCCCTGATTGCTGGGATTACAAGTGTGCATTTTAAAAAGATATCCTTTTTTTTTTTTTTTTAGTGTAACACTTATTCATTTACTGTGGGAGGGGGTATGCATATGGCCTGGCCTTTGCTCGTGTGGAAGTCACAGGGTAACGTGTGGGAGTCAGGTCTCTCTTCTCAACCTGCTGGGCCCAGCGATCCAACTCAGGCCATCAAGCTAAGAGGCAAGCACCTTTACCGACAGAATTGTCTTGCCGGCCTCTGAGCAAGCCTGTTAAGAAGCCCTTTGATAACTGGCCCAGATCAGGGCTGTTTCATTCACTACATGACTTACTTTTGTCTGTGGAAAATAAAACTGGCTTTCCATGGTAAATGAAGTTTGTTCTTTTTCTGTGGTAGGCACGGGGTACTTAGAGACAGGTTCTCATTTGACCCAGGATGATCTCAAACTCACCCCTCAGCTAAGGATAAACCTCCCACCTCCACATCCCAGTTGCTAAGATTGTCACCTTGGCTGGCATGTGGCAGTTGCAGGCACCACACCCAGGGCTTCAGGTATGCTAAGCAAAACAGTCTACTAATCCAGGCATGCACCCAGCCCTAAGATGAAATAAATTTGGATTTCAATTCATTGATGTAAAAAATATTTTAAAATACTACAAGTGACCCTATGTTAAAAATTTAAATAAACACGTGACAATTAGAGCACCACTCCCCTACAACACAATAGTGTTAAAAATAGGCATGCCTTAGGAGAGGACAATGGGGGGGGGAAGCGGGAGGGAGGGAGGAATGGGAGGATACAAGGGATGGGCTAACAACTGAGATGTAATTTGAATAAATTAATAATAAAAAAAGGGAAAAAATAGGCATGCCTATACCATCCCTCTCACAGCAAGTAGCCCATTCCAGCCAGTTTAGGCCCAGAAAGGGCCTTTTATTATTGCATTAATCTCCAGAGAAACCTTAAAACACAGATGGTGAGCCAGGCATTGGTGGCGCATACCTTTAATCACAGCACTCAGGAGGCAGAGGCAGGTAGATCTCTGAGTTCAAGGCCAGCCTGATCTACAGAGTGAGTTCTAGGCCAACAAGAACTGCACAGAGAAACCCTGTCTTGAAAAACAAAGAAACAAATAAGCAAACATCCACATGTAGTGCAATCCCAGCACTGATTATAGAAAAACACTGGAAATCATTTCTATACCCTGGATAGGCAAGTCTATATATTAACGGTAGTTCATCTATAAAGAGAAAAATCATGCAGCCACTAGAAATAATAAAATTTAGACTACCACTGGACAGTAAATAAGAAACCTGACCCATCAATGCTATTAATGAAAGGAGATGAAAAAGTTCAAACAATTGGGTTTATTACCTCTAACTTTTTTTTTTACCATAATGCTGATTTAATACTGTAAAGCTATGAATATTAAAGAGATACATGATTTTAAAAACAGGCTAATATACAAAAAAGTTCTGATTCTATTGCTAAAGCAGAAGGGAAAGCTATAATACAAATAAGATGAACGACTAAAATGTTTTTAGTTAAAAAATGAATGCAGGTTCCCCAAAACACATGGAATATAAAAGGTTTATTATTGTTATTGTACATGTATGAATATTTTATCTACATGTGTGTCTGTGCACAGAGGCCAGAGGAGGGTGTGGGATATCCTGGAACTAGAATTACAAATAAATGTGAGCTGTTATGTGGGTGCTGGGAACTGAACCTAGGTCCTTGGAAAGAGCAGCCAGTGCTCTTAACCTCTGAGCCACCTCTCCAGCTCCTGAATAAACTTTTTAAAAATAGCAATAAACATACCTTGAAAGCCTGATTATATCTCCCTTCTTGGGCTTCCACTAGTTCATTTATTCAGAGTGTGTGTGTGTGTGTGTGTGTGTGTGTGTGTGTGTGTGTGTGTGTGCGCCCTTGCACATTCCAGCCCCTGAGCTATGAAATGGTTTTCAGGGAAAACTTTTGCCATCTCTCTAACTAGTTTAATATTCCACGTAGACAATTTACAACTCTAGCATCTTCCACAGGCACTAATTTAACTGAGGGATGTTTTCTTTGTAGCAATTTTGTGATTTTGAAGGAAATTATTCATGACATAACATGGCAACTGGGAAAATTTGTATCTTTCCTTTCATCTTAGAAAGCAAGATTTGAATTACACATACAGCCCAGGAGAAAAATTCTCTCTCTCTCTCTCTCTCTCTCTCTCTCTCTCTCTCTCTCTCTCTCTCTCTCTCTCTCCTCTCTCCTCGCATCTCGCTCTCTCCTCTCTCTCTTCCTCTCGCCTCTCCTCTTCTCTCTCCGCTATCTCTCTCTCTCTTTCATACTCGTCTCTCCTCTCTCCTCTCTCTCGCTTCCCTCTCTCTCCTCTCTCTCCTCCTCGCTCTCTCTCTCTCTCCTTTCTCGTCCTCTCTCTCGCTCTCTCTCTCTGTGTGTGTGTGTGTGTGTGTGTGTGTGTGTGTGTGTGTGTGTGTGTGTATGTGTCGGTGTGTGTTACAGAAGTCCACTAAGCTCCTTAGTCTTTTCTGAATTTAGACTTGGTCAGGTGAAAACTTCTGAGAAAGTTCCAGTTTTAAACAACACACACACACACACACACACACACACACACACACACACACACACTATTAAGTACCATCTATCACCCTGCTACACACTCACACATACCATAACAAAAACCATGACCTAGACCTTGGGAGTTTGTTTTCTTTGTTTGTTTATTTGTTGTTGCTACTGTTGTTTGAGGCAGACTCTCTCTACCTCCAGGCTGTCCTGGAACTCACTGTGTAGATCAGGCTGGCCTTGAACTCACGGAGATCTGCTTGCCTTTGTCTTCTAAGCGCTGGGATTAAAGGCGTGATGTACCATGCCTGGCACCATCTCTGGATTTTTAAGTCAAGAATTCTGTTGCCAGTCTGACAGTAGACCAGGTGTGTTGGAGAGCTTCAGTTGTCAACTTGGCACAACCTGGAATCACCTATAAATAGAGTCCCCAAGAAGAATTCTCTAAATCTGGTTCCCTTGTGGGCACAGCTATAAGAAAGAGACAGCCTTGCACTCATGGGCTGCACTGCTTCATGGCTTGCACCCTGGATTGGTGAGTGAGGCTAGCACATCGTGCATGCATTCACTCTCTCTGCTCTTGACTGTGAATGTGACCAGCTACTTCAACCCCCTCCTTGACCCCTCTGCTCTGACTCTAACTTGGAATCATGACTTAAATGCCATTTCCCTAAAGTTAACCCTTTTTCAGGATTATTTTTATCACAACAGAAATCAAACTAGGACACCAGGAGAAGAGACCTATGCCCTGCGAACCTTGAAACCCTCCAGTATAAAAAGCAAGGGGCCAACCCTTACAAGTTCATGACTTCAGTGTGAAAATCGGAACTCCCAAGGTAGATTTCTTCTTTCCTCTTCCCTGCTAAGGTTCTGAGCATCGATGAAACAGCCCACTCCTCAGGGTACAGCAGGGACAAGTGGTGTCGTATCCTTTGGGAAAGTCCTTCCACCGATGACCCTAACGAGGGTCTGCACATTGTTACCAACTTTCCACTGTGTGCTTCTCATTGGATAGGAACCATCTTTCTGGGCCCTGGCTGCACATTAAAGGCAGTGAAAGAGGTTTCGTGTTTCCATATCGATGTCCAGGCCTTGATTCTGGCATTGTCGTTTTAAAAACTCAGCGGCTAGTATAGTTTGAAGGAACTAGCCTTGGTGAGACTGGAAACCTTAAGTTCATGGTTGAGGAAATCTTGCCTTTTAACCAGCTGTGCGATCTCTCAGTTTCTTTACACCACGCTTATACCTTTCTTTAGGTTGATTTGCCCTTCCCCAAATAAGATGAAGTGAGGAAGAAGATTAAGATGTTTTTAGTTAAAATGAGATTTATTACACAAAAGTCAAGTATTAGAAGTACAGAGCCAGAAAAGACAGGCTTCTGTAATCTGCCTTGTGGAAGTATTGACAAGAAAACGACGTAGAATGCTCAGCCCTGTTGGAGAGAGATTGTCTAGCTAATAGCTGTCTTACTGTCACCTCCAAATGCCCCGGGAACATCAGTCGCAGAGCAAAGCAACCCCTTTTCTGCATGGAGTTGGCAGGGCTTTGTAAATGTATTGTGTACCTCTGGTGCTGTTTAAACACCCCAGGGTATATCTCGTAATCCCATATGGGCTTTGCCATCTGTAAAGCTAGAACAGTAAATGCTCTGTTTGCTTCAAGAGGATGTTTTCCTTGGCAAGGGATGCTGAGAATGCCTCATCCATAAAATGGCAATCAGATCAGCACTCAGTGCTCAGAAAACCACCAAGCCCACTAGCTAGGGTTCATGGGAGGGAGCCAGGACCAGTGACTCCCCCAGGCATCCTCTCCTGTTGTCCCAGGACTTTTGTTTTCTCGGCCTGCCCATCCCTCAAAGGCTAAGATCCCATCCTGTTGGATGCATGAGTTAGGGAATATTGGCTGCATGCCCTATACTGCCCTCCCTTAAAGCTAGCCTTCTCTGCCCACAATTCTACAAAGGAACATTGTAGAACAGGGCTTCAGTTGCAGTTGATGAAAAGCGAGAAGTGCAGTTATAGAAAACAGCATTGGAGGGAGCTCTCATAGCTGACCTCCTTGCAACCCAGCAAGTCAAATAGTGGATCCTCATCTCTGAGATCCTAGGAGAGAACTGCAGAGGCTTACATCATGCACAAATAAAAGCTGCCAGATTTGACAAATAAAAATACAGTAAACCGGGCGCTGAACTGATGGTTCAGCAGGATAAGATTGCCTGTCTCTCTTCCAGAGGACCCCAGTTCCATTCCCAGCACCCACACGGTGGCTCTCAGCCTTCCATAACTCCAGTTCCAGAGAACCAGATGTCCTTTTTTGGCATCTGTGGGCAGCAGCATACACACGGTGCCCATCCATCCAAGCATGCAGTACACATCCATACATGTGTGCAGTGCACATCCATACATGTAGTACACATCATACATGCATGCAATGCAATCCATACATGCAAGCAAAACACTCATACACACAAAAGAAAACAGATAAATTTACCTTTTTAATGCAGTACACCACCAGGCATGGTAGCACCCACCTTTAATATCAGCACTCAAGAGGCATAGGCAGGTGGATCTCTAAGTTCAAGGCCAGCCTGGTCTCAACAAAGTGAGTTCTGGGAAAGCCAGGACTGAACAGAGAAACCCTGTCTTGAAACAAGCAAAACAATACAACAACAAAAACAACACTGTATTCAGGTAAGTTTGAATCTCAGGAAGGCAAGTAGCAATTTTCAAAAATAGGTATATCTCAAATGTGACATGGCACATACTTAGACTAAATAGGTAGTGATTGTTACCAATGGATGTCTTCGCAACTCAAGTAGGATGTTACTGTGTGTTTCATAAATAGCAAAGAAATGTTCAAGTTCCAAACCCACTCTTGGAAGTTATGTAATAAATTGCCTAAACTCAGTATGGATAGGTGTGCAGCCATGTGGCCCACTGACTCGGGGCTGGGGGATAAAGAGTGAGTGTCTCCCAGGATTCTGTTTTCTAACAGTCTTGGCTCCGGCTGTTAAGTCCTACAACTCAGAACAGAAGGATGCTGAAGATCTCAAACACAGAGTCAAAAGGACTGGGTCTCCTGACAGAGAGAGACCCACATTAAATACAACTGATGTTTGTGACATGGTGTACCTTTGAAAGACTAGTGAGGAGGTACCGCCCCTGTCCTAGTACCTGGAGAGATGCTTGGGTTTCCATTCATGGGAGACAGACACTCAGCACGGAACATTTATGTATCTTCAAGTAACACTTGAGGATGGATGAAAGCTCGCAGTCCGGGGTGCATCTGTTTACCCAGAGACCCTTTTCCCTTGTCTTTTGGCCTTTGGGGTTTTAATAAAAGAGCAGTGGAAGCTGTTTAAGCTGAAGCCGTTTGCCATGGCGGTTGGACCTCTTTCAGGGTCTCATTTCTTAACTATGGTTCAACATACTGGTCTCCCTCGATATCCATGGGGGTTTTGTTCCAAGGCACCAGACTTCAAAAGCTGCGGCCACCTCAGTCATGACATAAATGGAATAACATTTGCATATTGTCCACAGGAAACCTACTGTGTGTTCTAAGTCATGTCTAGGTGATTTATAAGGCCACAGTGGTAATCATTCTGGTACCGTATTGTTCAGAGAATAGTAACAGAAAAAAAAAAAAATCAAGGCATTCTGGTACCTTATTGTTTGGCGAATAGTGACAGGGAAAAAAATCAAGTCTCTTTAATACAGACAATTTTTTTGAAAAGTCTAATAAGTATTTTGGAGATCTGGTGGTGTAGCTTAGTGGTAGAACATAGGATATAGCATGTGCTTAATATGTGGGTGTGCTTCCAAATAAAGACCAGAGGACAGCCTTGGGTGTTATTTTTCGGGTGCTGTCCTTTTCTTTTCTTTTCTTTTCTTTCTTCCTTTCTTTCTTTATTTTATGAATTAAGACAAGGTCTCTTGTTGGCTTGGAGTTCATCAATTATAGTTACTGGCAAGCCCCAGGGGTCTTCCTTGTCATCCCACTCTATCTAATGCTGTACTATATGTAGCTAGCACGTGTGTGTGTGTGTGTGCGTGCACACACACACACACACACGCACTACATAGAATAAATGTTATAAAATCTGGTTTTATATGATTTTATTACTGATACAAACTTTTTAAAAATTTTTTTAATATTTGTTTTTCAAGACAGGATTTCTCTGTGTAGCCCTGGCTGCCCTGCTCCGTAGACCAGGATGGCCTTGAACTCAGAGATTCCCTGCCTCTGCCTCCCTAAAGGCGTACAACATCACCATTTGGCCAACTTCAATTTTTTTATTTTAAATTTTATTACAAAAAACACTACAAGGAAAAGGAAAAAAATTACATACTGAAATTAATCAGACCCAAAGACTACATGCTACTCAAAGAATTTCTATACAATCAGAAAGGAAGCCATGAAACTTCACACTGGAATTCATTCTTTCACCATCAAATGTATTTGTATGTACTTGACCTCCACAAAAATTGAAGATCCATGACAGAGTTGAAGCTAAATACACAATTGGCTTTATAACCTTTTTCATGGTTCACACTCATTACCTGCATCCAGTTCCTCCTAATAGTCAGCTTTTCTTGTTCTCTTTTCTGCATGTTCTACTGTATCCACACGTTCACTTATTTTCACACATTCATATATTATTGGCTAGGTTCTGCAAATGAGGGGGAACATGAGATTAGCTTTCTAGCAGTATTCATTAAACAATGACTCCCCCCCCCCAATTATTTACTTGGTTACTTCTGACTAGTAATGGTGCTTAGATTCACCACCACCACCGCTGGAAAAGTACTAAAAGGTGGCTGCACTCTTTGCATAGCACTGTGACACAAGAGATATTAACTGAGGAAAAACTAGAACCCCATGCTAAGCTAGATGACCGGATTAGGACAGATTTCAGTTGAGTATCGATACCATACGTTTAGACACAGTGTTCTTTAAATGTATGGGAGAAGTGTTAAGGTTGGTGTACCTACATTATTAAATTCAGTAGGCAGGGCAGGTTCCCACATGGCAGCTCACAACTATCTGTAACTCCAATTCCATGGGAGCCAATGCCTCTTCTGGCCTCACTAGCCACTTGGCACACACGTGGTGCACAGACACGCAGATAAAGCACCAATATGCATAAAATAAAATAGTAAAGGGTTTTTTAAATAAAAAAAATATGACATGATGTAGCAATTCTTCTGCAGGGTGCATACACAAGAGAAAGTAAGTCAGTATGTCAAAGACATCTGCACTCCCACACTCATTAAAACACTATTCGCAATTACCAAGAAATGAAAATGACCCAAGTGTCCATCAGGTGATGCTGAAGAGAGTGTGGTCCTTGTGCACACTGGAATGCTACGCAGCTAAAGCAAAGAAGGAGGCCCTGTGGTTGGGAACAACATGGAAGGAACTAGGTATGATCATGGGTAGTAAAATAAGCCAAGGACCACACCTGTCATTGGCATGTGCGATAAGTAGGAGTGGGCTGCTGGGAGGGAGAGTTAGTCAGTGGGCACAGTTGAAATACAGAGTCTAGTGCTGAGGACACCCTGCAGGCTGGTGATGTGCGACAGCAGCCTACTGGGCATTTCAGAGTCAGAAGAAAGGAGTTTGAATGTTTTCTCTCACATGGAAATAGTGTTAACTATCTGAGAAGGTAGATATGCTTGATTTAACTTACATATTACCGGGTGAATGCATAGGACTATTGTACGGCAGCTCAACAGTGCATACATTTTCATGTTTTTATGTATCAGTTAGCTCTTGGGTTTTAGAAAACAGCATACAAAATGCAAAAGTAAAATTTTCTCTGTAATTTCCATCCAAATTAGAAATCTCTATTGAGGGTAAAATACAATATTAAACACAAAGTTTCAATTGTTTTTTAAGATATTTTTTATTGTATGTGTATGGGTGCTTTGGCTACATGTATGTGTCTGTGTAGTACATGCAGATGTTGGCATTGGAGGGTGTCAGATCCTCTGGAACCAGAATTACAGATGGTTGTGAGCCACCACATGGGAGCTGGGAATTGAACCTGGGTCCTCAGGTTCAGCCAGTGAGTGTTCTTAGCCACCCCATGCCCTACTCTTTTGTGTATAATTGGCATATTATAAACGCTCGGCCCAGGAAATACCCTCTTTGCTATCCTATGGCATTCAAGGACAGTATCCTTTGGCAGGTATGTGTTGACAAGAAGTTAAAGTTACTGAAATTTTTTTTTTTAAGATTTAAAAATTTAAGTGTGTGTGTGTGTAGTGTCTATATGTATGTGTATGTGAAGTGTGAGTTTATGGTGTGTGTGTATATCTGTGTGTGTGTGTGTGTGTGTGTGTGTGTGTGTGTGTGTGTACATGTGTGCAAGCACCCAAGAGAACACATGTGCTGGAGCTGGAGTTGGAGGTGGTTCTGGGCTGGGAACTGAACTCGGGTCCTCTGTGGAGTAACACACACTTCTAGTCGCTGACGCATCTCTCTAGCCTGAACTGCTAAACCTTGACTCAGACAGCCAACCGAAAGGACAGAGGACTCCAAAAAGCACCCATTTGCTCAGAAGAGAACTGAGTCGTGGCTTCATCTGCCATGTGGTTGCATAATCCCCAGTGCACTCTAGGTCCAGAGTTTGAATCAAAGCTAACTGGGAGAGTCTGCCCGGTGAAATCGAGTGATCATCCATCTCTTCCTCCCTATGTCACCTCCAGAACCACACGGATCAGTGGCACGGTTCAAAGCACTTCAGTAAATATTGGCTCAAGCCATGCTCCCCTAAAGTGCATCCCACTGAAAGATCTGCTCTCCCCGAGAGGATGTGTGCTCCAGATGTCTTTGAACTCTGAGTAGAAGACGTGGTGTAAGCGATGCCAGATTGCTTTGTTGTCCCTAAGGGGCTTTTCTTGCTCCAGGTACCCTCTCTGGGCAGAGGCTGACCACCAACCAGCTCGTGCCTCGGCAGTGTGGGCAAACCAGTTTGCTTTCTGTCACTCCGGCCTGATGATTTAGGTTGGAAATAAGCAGCAATGTTATGGATGCCAGCACCCAGGCTATGATTAATGATTCGTGCATGGTGTGGGGTGTGTGTGTGTGTGTGTGTGTGTGTGTGTGTGTGTGTGTGTGTGTGTGTGTTTAAGGACATTTCTCCTAGAAATAGCAAAACTTCATTAAAGCAGGACATGGCTTCTACCACATACATCTATCTATGTGAAGAGCCATTGCCTAGTTCATTATGCCAACTCCCAGCAAGGCTTGTAGTGAAGTTTCCTTCTCTGCAGGTTCAGACGACGGTCTCCCTCAGAAGCAGCGAGTACCTCGTAGACGGTGTCAGCAGCCCAAAATGTTGAGTAGCCCCGAGGACACCATGTACTATAACCAGTTAAATGTGAGTTCAAAGTGGCCGTAAAGCCGTTTTGCCGGCTTTGTTTCCAGTTAATAATTCTGTTATTAATACCTGTTCCAGCCCCCCCCAGCCCCACCCCCACTCTCTTCTGCTCTCCTCGTGAACATGTGCTTAGGCTCTTATCTGTTGCTTTCATGTCAGGATGTCTGCCTTCACGGTGAATAATTGATGTGGTTTATCAAAGGCGAGCAAGATGCATGCTTCATCAGGCTCACTTGAGCGCTTTGATCAAAAAAATTATGCTGTGACTTCTGATATTATCAGCATCTGCTTGCATTCAACACAAAATCACTTTGAATTAAAAATTAACGACTTGGTGCTTTGCTTTGACTGTGTGTTCTTGGCCCTATCCACAGGGAACTCTAGAATATCAAGGGAGGCAGAGGAAGCCAAGAAAACTTGGGTAAATATCTGTCTTCTTAGTTTTCAGCAACTGTAAACAGAAGGGGTCCTTTGTGATATCACAGAAAAGGCAAAACTTTCCGAGAGGCTTCTAAAAATACTCCACCCGGATATTGCCACCTTTATTGACACTAGCAATTCTTTTTTTCACAATAGCGAGTACACCAAACGGGAATCTGTTCTGTCCAGAAAGGCTGAAATTGTCACCTACTAACAAATGTTATGTCTCCCGATCATTCTGAGGAATTGTGCTCAGAAGTGAACTCATAAAGGCAGTGAGTTGTTCAAAACTCTTCTTCTACAAGGACGAGCCCGCTTCCAAGCGTAGACAGGCACTCCCACCATGTTTAACACTTCTCCAGGCTTACTTAACACTGGCAGTGACTGATGAGGGGGGCCTGGTCCATTTATTTGTCAGCATCACCTTGGAGGCCAGAAACGCAGGCAATGCTTGTTATAGTCCTGAACTGAGAGACGACGTAGGGGGCAGAGCCACCTCTTGAGGACACCAGATGGAGACAGACCACGTGACTATATAAAAATCAAGTTACAATATGGGCACAACTTTTTAGGCGCTACTTACCAAGGCCCAGGAAGGTAAAAAGCTTCGTTACCAGACCCAAGGTACTCCCCCAGACATAAGGACGTTCAGAGCTGGTCAGAGTGTAGCCCTGTTCCGACCACCCCCAAGACTTTAGGGGCACCAGGGATGATGGTTGAGGTATTTGTGTGATTTCCCTGTTTGATGCCCTCTTTTCTTTGTTGCAGACAAATCAAAGTGCTGGATGGCGAAGACCAATATTACAAATGTCTGTCCCCTGGGGCCTGTGCTCCTGAGGAGAATGACTCAGTCCACCCTTTCTTTTTTTCCTCCTCACCCAGAGGAGACTCCTTTGCTCAGCACTGAGTTGTGCTTTCCAGCTCCATCTGTGTCCCAGGCAAAGGCAACCATGGTAACTGATAAACTAATAAGAACACACTGTCATGGGGTCAGCTTCTTCGGACACAATCTGTACCCTGAACCCTGCTGAACAACGCACGGATTCCTGAAGATTCTGTCACTTGCAGAAGAGGCCAACAGTCCCACCGCAGGCCAGTTGTGAAATCTGATACCTTGTCTCTTTTTCCCACCCAACGGTATCCATCACTCTCTTCTCTAACCAGCCCACTGGGATTTTCTACATCTATTTCCCCACCTGGGTCAGGGCTTCATGGCTGAGAGTCCCGTTTCCAGGAGGAGTGGTCCATGGTTTCTGCTTAGAAATAAAAGTCGAAGACTTTCAGATGCTCTCTACGTGGCAAACGAATGCTGCACATCATGACGCTGAGAGAGTCTTCATCTGTTTATTCTAACTGGTCAAGAGAACCCCATCACCCCAGCAATGAAAACAGAGTTGAGGAGAATGAGAAGGTGGACCATTCTAAGTGCAGGCCGCCTGATCTTGTAACCCCCTGATCAGCTGTCTCCATGGGGTGTGAAAGATGGCCAAGAAAGGTCTCATCTTGCCCATCTCTGTGTTTCTCAGACCTAGCTCAGGGCCTAGGAGAGCAAACATCCAAGGCATAGAAAAAAAAAAAAGAATGGAGAAATTGCATCTATTTACAGCACCATGGCTGGCTGGGAATCACTTTAAATTATATGTGACATATAAGTAACCACTTTTCTTAGATATAAGTTCTGATGTTGTGCTCGAGGTTGAGCTATTCCTACTGGAGTGACATTATAGGACATTCTATTCAATACAAGCAGCTTTCCTGAGCTCTGCGTAAAACAATGTGGAAAGTTGTTGCAGAGGGATTTTTAATTCAGAACATGGCTGTTCTGGCAAGAGATCACATCCAAAGACCTTCTAGGTCTGTGTGATCAGGCTGGAATACAGATACGCCTTTAACCCAGGAGGCAAGCAGATCTAAGTTCAAGGCCAGCCTGGTATAGAGCAAGTATCAGGTAAAGAAAAGCCCAGGTCCAGGCGTGGTGGTACATGCCTTTACTCTCAAACAATGAAGACAAAGTTAGTTTGTAGAAGGAAGCACTCATGTTTGAAGGTGATGTCTAATTGAGTGGCAGAAAAAGAAAGTGACGAATCAGAGAAGATTTGACCAAATAGGATATGCTGAACTCTAAGAGAGAGGAAAGGGAAGCTAATTAAGGGGCAATGCAGGGAGAGGGAGGAGGCAGTTTTACTGGGACAGAAATAGAGACAAGTTGGAGAGAGAGAGAGAGAGAGAGAGAGAGAGAGAGAGAGAGAGAGAGAGAGAGAGAAACTCAGGTGAAAACAGAATGAGCCAGAGAATGAGGAGAAAAGATTGCTAGAGTTAGTTTAAGACCAACCAGAGCAATCCAGAGGCCAAGAGAAAAGCTGATTAAATAAGGCAGCTGGGAGAGGAGTTTGAGGTAGAACAGCTGAGTTGAACCAGTGAGCCCAAAGCCCAGAAAGAACAAGAAAGGGTGAGCTTGTTCAGCAGTAAGTCTTAGAGGCTGAAAGCATTCTAGGCCTAGGCTAGCTTATACAGAGGCTAGTAGCCTCCAGGACTAGGCCTGGGTTAACAGACAGAGGCAGTAACCCTCCAAGACAACAACTGAAATAGTAGAAGAAAAGTTCCTTTTACAGGTTGCTATGTGCTGTGAAAGCAAAAATCCCCAAGACCCCTTCTCCAGAACAGATGGTCTTATTATTTTCTTTCTCTAAAACACTTAGGTGATTTGAGGAAAATATGCTTTAAGATCTAGAAAAATATTATTATCAGAGGTTTTTCTTCCCTGTAATGGAGAGCATTAGTAAATGTTTTCTGAACAGAAACAAGCCATTGAAGTTGGTGTGTTAACTTTTCCTACGGAGGTGAGAGCCAACCCCTATACGTGCCAGACAAGGAAACTGTAGAAAAGAACCCACCCAACTCTAGCCTGTTGAACCAGAGAGTTTAACTGGGCTTCCTGAGGCTAGAAGGATGAAACAGAAGTTAAAAGCACTTACTCCTGCAGAGGACCTAGCTTCAGTTCCCAGCAACCACATGTCAGTTCACAAATGTCTGTGACCTCAGTTCCAAGGGATCTGGCACCCTCTTTCTGAACAAGGCGCACATGTGGCGCATATACATACATGCAACTAAAACACTCATGAAACAAAATAAATTAATGTAAAATAACTGGGCTTACAGACAGAAGCATGGCCTGGGTGAAGGGCTGCTAACAGTGGCATGGACAGTTTACTGGCAACTACACCACCAAGAATAGCTCTCCCCAGAGCAATAGGTAACCCCTCATGGAAAAGCAGAGTCTTATACACAGCCTTGCACACCTTTCCTGCTTCCACAAGAAAATGTAAGCCCAGTCTTGCCCTGAGGTCAAGATAGCAATGGCTACCCAATGGCTAGAGGACAGGGTCCCACAGCGGAGACATTTAAAGAGCTCAGAGGTTATAATGTTATAAGAAACACTTATAGACAATTTTAGTAGGTACATTGTGTCTTTTATTTGTTTAAAGATGTCCTCCGTTTTTTTCCAAATCTTCATTCAAAAGGTAAAGTTTATATGGCCTGAGAATAGAGCAGACAAAACAAAATCCACTTAGTTGCTTAAGAAATAATGCTCAGGGTGAGGCTATGAGAGAGCACTTGCCTAGCGTGAATAGGGTTAATCCCCAGAACAAGAAAGATGAAGGGATGAGAGAGAAAAGGCCTAGAATATACAGATTTTCTTTGCATGCCTTCGGAATTTCACTTTATCACTGATTAATCTGCTTTGATGTAACTATTTTTTCCAACTGTTGGATGAAAATGTTCAATAACTTCCTGCATGTCCACATACAATGTAATTGTAAACCTGGCTTATTCTTTTCCCACTAAAACGTGTCTACAAATAAAGGTTAAAAGAAAGAAAGAGTCACTAAGTCCTAATTCAGAGGTTCTGTATAATCAGGGATACAGCTGTAAACTCCTGCTGTAGTTTTGACACTGTGGTTGATGAACTATAGCACAGATAAGGCAGGCTGTAGACTTTTCTCTTGGGCGGTTCCTAATGCCATGGATTCAGGTGTGATTCTTGCATCAAGTAAGTAATAATATATTATAACCTGGAACTTCATGTTTACAAAACAATTACCACCTAGTTAAAAAAAAAAAAAAAAAAAAAGAGGAAGAAAGCAAAAATCAATAATCCAGAAAGGCTGAATCAGAGATCTCATACCGCCCCATAAGGCAGGCGGATTGCTGTGAGTTCGAGGCCAGCCCAGTCTACAAAGTGAGTCTAGGACAGCCAAGGCTACACAGGAAAACCCTATCTCGAAAAACCAATAAACAAACAAATAAATAAATAAATAAATAAATAAATAAATAAATAAGAAGCAATCATTTAAAATACCATTTCCGATTCTAGCCAGGCACAGTGTTACATGCCTGTAATCTCAGCACCATGAGAAGCTGAGATGTGAGGGTGCCAGGTCAAGGCCAGCTTGGACCACATACCCACAGTGTCTCAAAGAAACAAACAGTACTTGTAGTTCTTCTAATAATTTCCACCACTCCCTAAGCCATGTGCCACAAAAAGACACAGTGGTCAGCAGGTGCCTGCACGTGCCAATCTCCCATATCGTGGGATGAAAATAGAGTTGGTGTTAGGTGTTCGGTAGGCTGTACCTTCTAGGTTTGGGTAAGTCCCCCTCTATGATGCTCCTACAATAAAATCGCTCTTTATTTGTCATTTAGACAATATTTATTCTCTCCCTGATGGCTTATTTCAATCTCTTTTTTCCTTCCTCTGCCGTTTCCAGTATTTGCTATGTTTTATGTCGACCTTGACTACCTTTTAGACCTTGCCATCTATAACTGAGCACTACTCTTTTGAGCCACCCACTTTCAGTGGCATCCGCATGGCCATCTCTGATGTGCATGAAAGCAGCAGGCTGCAATTTGGCATCAAGAGAAACAGAAATGGTTCTGGGCGTTGAACCTTTTGTAAAAATCTGCACTGCAGACCTTGCTTTCAGTTTCCTGAGCTGCAGGCGCTTCCTAAGCTGGTTTATCTTCAGATCTACTTACATCCACGTTTTCTAGCTCGCTTTAAACGTGTGTGTGTGTGTGTGTGTGTGTGTGTGTGTGTGTGTGTGTGTGTGTGTGTGCACGAAACAGACAACTTAGCTCAATGAAGTACACTACAAGGCAACCGCCATGTAAACACTCCTGTGGTCTAGAATAGAATGTTGTCTGACCCCCAGGATGCACCCCCTTCCTCCCTAGGCCTGCAGGTCCCCAAAGACACATACACTCATGACCTTAACTGTAAACACTTTCTTGACTGTGATTAGAGCTCCACAGTTCAGCGTTGCCTCCTATGGTTAAGTTTGGGGGCACTTTAATAGCTTTGTTTTCTGAGCTTGCCTCTCTCTAAGCATCCCGGACTGGCCTCAAACACATCCTCAGCCAAAGCCTTCTGAGTGCTACGAGTACAGGTGTGTGGCACCACCCTGGACAGCTTTGGGGAGCCACACAGAAACGGAATCACACCTCGAGAAATCTCAACTAATGTCCCATTGATGCCGCACACCTATATCGTGGGGTGTAAATGTATTGTGTGTGTTTGAGTGAGCACGCAGTATCCTAGTGTATGAAAGTTGATGCTGTTCCTTTAACAAATTGGGGGCTGTTTTGGAAATCGCCACTGTAAGCGTTGCTGCACATAAGTCTACTGGTGTCTACTTACACGCTTTTCTGATAGCCATGATCCTAGATTAGGACTGAAATGCAGCAAAGCATGAGCTTCTTCACTTGGCTAGCCACTGCCAAACCATTCTCTAGAGAAAGCCTAGTAATCTATAATGCCGTGGGTGACTTCCCAGTGTTCCCAGCTTTCTGCACTCATTGCCAATGCTTTCTATTATCAGACTTTTCCATCTAGGTATTCTGATCGATCTCTATCAGAATCCCACTGTGATCACAGCTTACGCATCCTTCATAGCGATGTTGGACAATTTCATGTGCTTTGTGGCCATTTCAGAATAATTCCTTTGAGATGGCCCCGTTTTAAGTGGATCGACTTTATTTAATTTAAGGGAACACACACATAGATACAGTCCGTGATGCATTGTGAATACTTTGTCCTCTAGGTGGCTTGCCTTCAAATGCCTTTGAAGGAAAAAGGTAAATGTGTAATCGGTACAGTATGATTTGCCGGTCTTTTCCATTTTGGTTAGAAGTTCCGCAGATCCTTGCTTTCAGAAGCTCCTGAAAGCCCTGTTGTTTGCCTCTCTCACTTTGATTCTCCACTCAATCAGAGCTTTATGCATCCCACATGTAGAGTAACTATCTAGGCCCTATTTGATGAGACTTTCCCTGGTGTTCTAAAACACTAGCATTACCTAACCAAGTGCTCATAAGTCTGTTTCTGGACTCTATGTGACGTTGTATAACTTGATGTTATTTTAAATGTTGTTTTAAATCTTTATTTATAGTATATCTGTGTCTTGCCTTCATATATGTCTGGGAACTACATGCAAGTATGATGTCTACTAAGCCCAATGAAGGTATCAGATTTCCTGGACCTGGAGTCACAGATGGTTATGAGCTGCCATGTGGACCCTGGGAAGTCGGTTGAGTCCTGTGCAAAGGCAGTAAGTGCTCTGGACCAGAGACTGGTCTCTTAAACCTTCTAAAATGTTTTAGATTTTTTAAAAAAATTCTTTTTGTTGCTGGTTTTTAAGGAAATGTTACTGAAGATTTTTGTGGGTCTGTTTGTTGTTCATTTGTCTGTTTGTTTGCTAAATGTACCCACTAATTCCAATAATGTCTGTAAATACTACTGGAACTTCTACACACACAAGTGAATCATCTGTAATTATCAATTTTTATTCTTACCCTGATAGCCTTGACTTCCTGCTTGCATCATTTGGCTGCTACTTTACAGCCTACCTCCAAACAACCAGATATTTCTCACAAGTCTCTGGGGTGTCTGAGTAGTATTGCCATTGATTTTTAGCTAGGCACGTGTGCATCTACAATTAGCTGCAGACCGGCTAAGCAGCGTGGCCGATCTGGGCTGAGTTCTTCTCACACTGGGGCTGCAGCTGAGATACTGGGTCAGCTTAGCTGTACACGTGGTCTCCCACTTGCTGTTCTCTCCATAGGCAGTGGTACAGTATAAGAGATCTGTAGAAGAGAGGAGGAGAGAAGAGAGGAGGAGAGGAGAGAGAGAGGAGAAGAGAAGAGGAGAGGAGAGAAAGTCAATTTTAGCGCATTCTTGTAAACAAAGCAAATCACAAGTCCAACCCAGATCCAAACGATGAGTGGTTAAATTCATCTCTTGATTGCCGGAAATGCAAAGTCAATGCATTGGGCAGGGCAGATAGAGGGGCAGTGACCTTGAGCCCTTTTTGGAACCTAACTTTAGAGTACTGATTAGGAGCCGTTGATGGATCATGCTCTTATCTTTTTCCTAATCCCAAAGAAAAATCCTCAGTATTTTTCTTTATTAATTATGGTGTTTGCTGTTCATTTCTAATCTTTTGCCTTTGTTTTTGTTTTTGTTTTTGTTTTTGTTTTTGTTTTTTGAGACAGGGCTTCTCTCTGTAATAGCCCTAGCTGTCCTGGACTCGCTTTGTAGACCAGGCTGGCCTCGAACTCACAGAGACCCACCTGCCTCTGCCTGCCAAGTGCTGCCACCATGCCCGGCGTTCATTTCTAATCTTAAGAAGGTTTTTTTTTTTTCTTATAAGTTACTGAGTTTTATGAAATACTTAGCCAGTGTATAATCAAATAATCCTATGGTTTTTCTCATTTATTTTGCCACTGCAATTACATTCATTTTCTTTATTTAAAAAAAAGAAGTGCTGAGAGTGGTGGTGCACACTTTTAATGGCAGAGCTTGGGATGCAGAGAAAGGCGGATCTCTGTGGTATACAAAGAAAGTCCAGGACAGCCATGGCTCTCTTACGCAAAGGAACCCTGTCTTAGAAAAAAAAATTCAGCATCAGGAATTGCGCCCAGAGCTCACGTGTTCTAGCAAGTACTCTATCACTGTCTATCACTGATCTACCCAAGTCATGTTACTGTTCTCATGTTAAACCAATCCTATGCTTTTTTTTTTCCACCTTAGATAACTTTCTTACATGATAGTACCATTTTACATTATGTTGGAGTTATTTTTTAAAGAATGTCTATGCTCACAATTAAATTAACATATAATTTTTTTTATTCTCACAATATCCCAATTGGTCTTTCTTTGGATTAATATAATCTATGGTGTCACTCAGCTCCACTCTTTATTAGTTTTTCCCTGGATAACACGCCTACTGGAAAGAGTGGGGTATAGATGTCACCTACTGTCACAGTGCTGGAGTTCATCTGCGGTGCCAACTCTAGTCGTGTTTCTTTTATGAAACTGAATGCGCCTTTATTTAATGCAGTGTAGATGGTAATGCCCTCATGATGGATTGTTCCTGTATTACTTGCTTTATTTGTTGTTGTGATAAAACTCCGTAGCAAAAAAGCAACTAAAGGAAGAAATGACCTATTTTAGTTACAGTTCCATAGGGATCGAGTTCATTAATGGAGGGGAAGGCCTAACATGGTGGCAAAGAACAGGAAGCCAGTTAGTCACCTCTTCATCCACAGACAGGAAACAGAGAAAAAAATGTGGAAGTAGGACAGGGCCCTAAACCCTTAAGCCCACCCCAAGTGACTTACTTCCTCCAACTAGTTCCTACATCCAAAAGTTCCCGTAACATCATGAACTGCACCACCAACTGGAGACTAGGCATTTAAACATAAGCCTATGGGAGACATTCAAGCTGAGGTAGCTTTCTTAATTAATAGGAAGTGGCCTTCTTTATCTCCTTCTGCTGGTGTTGGTTTGAAGTCTGTGTCAGAATAGTGACTCTTGCTTCTTTCCATACGCTTGGAAGACCTGTCCCTGTCCTTTCATACTAAGGTGGTTTCTGTATTTGGTGGTGTGGCATGTTTCTTGGGGCAGCAAAAATAAGCAGGGTTCTGTGTTGTGATCTAAGCTGCTAGTATGTGTGCTTTGATTGAGAAGTTGCATCTATTGAGATCCATAGTTATTATTGGAAGGTGTGTATTAATTAATTCCCATCATTTCGTTGATTTTAGAGTGTTTGGTGCTAGTGTTTATTTGCTTAAAGTATCTTTTTTTTTTCCTTGTAGTCTCTTAGATGCATTTATGATTCTCTTTCATTTGAGGTACCATCTCCAGTATTCTCTGTAAGTGACTTAGTAACATACATTGTTTTCGGCTGCTTTTATAATGGAAATTTTCTTTCTTCTTCCAATATGACAAACAGTTTTGCTGGGTATAGTAGTATGGGTTAGCATCTGTGGTCTTCAGGACTTGAAGTACCTTGCTCCAACTCTTCAGACCTTAGTTTCCATTGAGAAATTAGCTATTATTCTGTTGGGCCTGCATTGAGCCTTCTCTCTCTTTCAGCTTTCAATACCCTTTTTTTGTTTTTGGATATTTGAACTCTTACCTATTATATGGTATGGGGTATTTCTTCTCTGGTCCTGTCTATTTGGCATTCTGTTTACATCTTACATCTGGATGGGCATTTCTTTCCTGAGACTTGGAGATTTCTTTTTCTTTTACTTTACTGAAAATGTTATCTATGCCTTTGAATATGGTTCTTCTCTTTTCATGCTCACAGTTCATGATTTTTGTCTTTTTTAGTGTTTTGTGGATATAGTATGTCCCAATATGTATATATGTATGTATATGTAGTTATTTATTTTTATTTATTTAATTTGTCATTGGCTTTAACTGAATGGCCTAATCCTCTACTTTGGCCTTACACCCTGATATTCAGTCCTTCTCATGATCCACACTGTTGGTGAGACTTCCACTGAGGCTTTTAATTTGGTTTAGTGAGTTTTTCTTTTCAGTTTGTTTGTTTTTCAATAATTTTAATTTTTTGCTGATTTCTATTTTCACATTCTAGTTTGATTTTTCTTATTGTGTTCAGCTGCTTGTGTTTTCTTGGAATTCATTCAGGAGATTATTCATATCCTCTTTGAATTCCTTCATGTACTTACTCATGTCCTGTTTGGAATCCTTGAACATATTTATAATTACCCTTTTGAATTCTTTGCCTAGAATGTCATCTAAGTCACGGTCATTGGAAGCCACTACTATGGGATTGGTCATTTTTTACCTTGGCATTTTACATCCCAGGTGTGCTTATACTGGGATCTCCCATGTGGATTGAGAATAATAAGACTTTCTGGCACCCTTGAGTTATGTCTGTTTGGTGCTTGGTACTTCTTCTGCTTCGTGACTCTACTGGGAGTTCCAGAGCCCTCTGCTTATGTGGCTGTCTGAGCAGACACGGTGATTAAAGTGTGTCCTGAAAGAAAGAGGCCAGGTACCCTGGACCTGTATCTAGGTCTGGTGTTCACGGGTTGGTAGGACATGTGCAACAGATGAGGATGAAGACATCTTGCCTTTCCAAGCCCGTGCTGGCTAGGGGCAGGAGGAGGATGCCCCAGAGACAGCGGCCTGTCCATGATGTTAAGGCTGCTGCTGTTGAGTTCTTCCCAAGAGGTCACAGCACTGAAGGGAACTGAGACAAGCACAGATCGCTATAGCAGGAAATGGAAAACAGGGTCAGAAGAGGGCACACAAAGAACTATGTCATGAAGAAGGTAATGTCTAACCCAAATCTTGAATGGTCAATAGCAAAGAAATGGGTGAGTATCACGCCATCACATGATTCCCAGGGCTGCCATGGAGCCTTTGGTATGGTTTAGAAAGTGCCCCTCTACTGCACAAATATCCCAGATACCCCTATGCAACCAGAACATCTCAAAATGTCCAGGCAGAACCCAAACAAATGAGGCAGCTGGAAAATTCAGTTCCTGGTGTAGACTGGCTGAAACATGGGCATTAGATAAAAGGTAAAAGTGAAGAAGCAATATAGAGGGTTCCAGAAGCTATGTTCAGGAATTTGGACCCAACTGGGAAATAAGAAAAACACTGGGGGTTTTGTTCAGGTGAACTGAACAGAGCTGAACATGAACAGAGCTGGGATTTGGAAAGAATTTATTGGCAGTGATAGACAGAGGGTAAGAAAAAGGCAAGATCAACTGGAGGACCTGTGAGATGGTATAGCAAAACAGCAGGAAAGAAATGCAAAGCTGGACTAATAGAGTGGAAAGGGGGGCAAGGCTGTCACATCTGGAGACCTCTCCTTCACACACTACAGGTAGGGACTGAGCATCTGGGGAAATGTGGCGGTTTGACTAGGTACGGTCCTCGTAGACTTATGTGTCAGAATGCTTGGCCCATGGGGAGTGGCATTGCTAGGAGGTGTGGCCTTGTTGGAGCAGATTTGGCCTTTGTTAGAGGAAGTGTGTTACTATAGGGGCGGGCTTTGAGGTCTCCTATGTGCAAGCTCTGTTCAGTGTGGAATCCAGTCTCCTAGCACCTTGGATCAAGATGTAGAACTCTTGGCTCCTCCATGTACCATGTCTGCTTGCATGCTGCCATGCTTCCCACCATGATGATAATGGACTAAACCTCTGAAACTGTAAGTCAGCCCCAATTAAATGTTTCCCTTTATAAGAGTTGCCTTGGTCATGGGGTCTCTTCACAGCAATGAAACCTAAGCTAAGACAGAAGGATGCCTTAAAAAATGCCTTCATGCAGAAGAAATGAGTTGAAATCTTCTTATGCAGTATATTAACTGGCTTCCTGGACTCATCATTTCAGGTTCCTATGGCAACAGACCCCCCCACCCCCCACCCCCAACCCCGAAACTTGGTAATACAAGAACGAAAAGCAGTCCATGGGAGTTTCATGACTGTCCAAAATTTTAAGGAAACAATTAGAAACTAAAAAGAGAGCTTGCAATTGAGATTTACAGTAGAAATGGGAAGGATAACATATCTCTATGTTCATTGAAGAGATGACATTGCAAAGGGAAAAGTCAGTCTGGTGCCTAGCTTCAGGCTCATGTTAATCATTAGTCATTACTTCAAGCAGTGTATGTTAATATTGATATGTGGGATTTTATAAGGTATTCATATTTATGGTTGTGAGCCTAGTCTTTAATGGCTGAGCCATCTCTCCAGCCCAAGAGGGGTGAAAATTAAATATAACTTAATTTTTTGGCAAAAATGTTAAAAATGAAACAAATTTTCAGTGTGACTCTCAATTTTGTAATAGCCTGTTACCCTGTTTAGTTGAGGAATTGCCAGTGAGAGCAACCTTTAAACATTTTAGGGTTAGAAATGTTGAGGTTTTCCTTAGCCTATTTATGAGATTATTGTCAATAAACCTGCTCTCTAAGCTAAAATAAATAAATAAATAAATAAGATATTCATTGCCCTGGTAACAGTTGATATGACCTCCAATAGATAGAGACTGACATATCATCTATACCATTTTATAGACATCTCAAAGTTCAGAGACTTTCCCTAAAGTAAATGTTTCAGGAGTTCATCGGTTTTAATGCATAGGTACAATTGATTTTTACCGTAAGTCAGATTTGTGTGAAATACTTTTAAAGAGATGTCAAAAATATTTTCTCCTATATTCTTTCATGTCTGTATAATGGCTTGCTCACAGCACCAAGTCCAATCACACCTACTGGCACAAGGCTTTGGATTCATTGAAGACATCTCAATAGTGTCAACACTTGACTATTGATCAAGCTAATTGGTTGAGTAACTGGATAGATAACCATTTCACACCATGTGGATGTTTTAAAACCCGTTTGGCAGCTGGGCGTGGTGGCGCACACCTTTAATCCCAGCACTCAGGAGGCAGAGGCAGGTGGATCACTGTGAGTTTGAGGCCAACCTGGTCTACAATGCAAGTCCAGGATAGCCAAGGCTACACAGAGAAACCTTGTCTCGAAACCCCCCCCCCAAAAAAAACAAAAAACCCATTTGGCTCTTTTCACTTCAGTAGTTCGAATAGGCGTGCCCCCCCCAGGTGTTTGGCTCAGATATTTGAACACTTGGTCCCCAGCTGGTGATGTAGTTTGAGGAGAAGTGGCTTTGCTAGAGGCCAGGATCAAGTGTTTAAATCCTTGTGTCACTTCCAGTTCACTGACTGCTTTGAGCTTGCTGCCGTGCCTCCCTGCCATGGTGAACCATAAACCCAAATGAACTCTTCCTTCTATAAGTTGCTTTTGACGCTAGCGTTTTATCACAGAAGCAGAAAGGTAGCTAATACATTACTGAAGGGCCCAGATAACTCCATTTTTAATACACTTCTCCAAAGCATAGCCAGGATCTGCTTGAATCAGAGACAAGCTGTGACTCACAAGTGGCTGAGATGAACCCCTAGCTTGGTTAGCTTCTCCTTTAAATGAACCTCTGGAATTTACTACAGTCCCTTGGTCGATAGACGTATAGGATGTCACTACTTTTTCACACATGCTTGAACTGGTATTTTGGCTCACTGAGATTTGAAGATGTGTGAATTAACCCCCAAGGAGAGGATTTGCAGCAGGTTGTCTCATGCCTAGTGTGAGGGCATCTGTGGAGTTGGGTCTTACCTCACCTACCTCTAAAGCTATGGCATCTGTGTTCTGGGTGAGTCCAGGGCCAAGGACATTCTGTACCAAGGGGTATGTGGAGAAATACTGGCATAATAGTCACTAGTCTGGCCTTTTATGGGCTGGATTTAGAGTCTAAGAATGTCTTCCCCTCAGTCATCTCCCTCTGGAGAAGGGAGCTTCTGCCCAGACCTCTACCCTCACTTCTGCAGGTGAGACAGACCGATGCATCTCTGTGTCCTTTCTTGTCTTTTTATCACTTTCACACCTATGCTGAGGTGAAAAGAAGATGCCAGTGCCAGCTGTAAGTGAGGCCGAAGTGTGAGCATTAGACTAAAAGAGTGATATGGGGGACATTTGATCCTGGAGCCAAACCAACAGAAGAAATGGGTCAGTGTCTGCACGGTCCTTGTAGGAAACAATTTTTCCCAAGGCAACAGGCCTTTATTAAGAGAAGCCGTCAGCATGGATAGCATGGCTTATTTGAACAAGAAGACAGAAAAAGGAATGGATACACAAAATAATACAAGAGGAACACACACACACACACACACACACACACACACACACACACACATGACAAAGCACTCATATACATAAATATAGAAATCTTTTAAAAATAAATTTAAAATAGAATTAATTTGTTATAATATTTTTGTGATCTTCCTCCACAAACAAGAATGTAGGAACAGGTGTTCCCAGGGAACATCATGGAATATGTCTGATTTTGTCTCTTCTCTTTCCTGGCTCTTCCCTGACCCCAATCATGATAGATTGAAGCTATCATGGTGACTCATAAGCTAAGGTATTCTTAGGGATGAAAGGCTGGCGACAAGGTCATGACATATGACAGAAGCAGGCCTCTCTGGGCAGCACATTGTGAGCGCCAGTTGCTCCAGCTTTGCCATGGAAGGTTGGGTGTGCAATCAGTTCCTATGGGGAAGCTGGTCCTCCAATGGCTGGGCATTCTGGGTTAGATTTGTCCATATCTCTAGAACGCTGTACGGAGGAAGAATCACCATGAGTGGATCCTAGCAACTGGGGCTGTTCTTTGGTCATTCACTGCTGCGGTGAAGATGTACAGGTAAGGACTCCAAAACAACCAGAAGGAGAGGCGCATGAGCACACCTGCCATCGGAGTCACCGCCCTCTCTTCCCTAACTACTCACTCTCTGACTTTTCCCAAACAGTATAGTCGCATTCCCTAAGTCTCAGACAGCCTTGTGGTTAGGGTTTGTAGACAAAGGGGGAAAAGCCCCTAAAAAAAAATAGGAAAAACCCCCCAAAAAATTAAAAAAAAAAATAGGAAAACCCTTGTTAGATCAGAATTCTCTAATTAGACAGTGTTTCAGGTTCTCGGTGGTTTAAATAAAATTTCCTCTGAATTGTCACAAATTTATGTCATGTTGCAGAGTAGCTTAGTAACAAAGTGCCTGTCTGGGGTTTAGTCCCCAGTACTGAAAAATAACACATATACACAAGCACACGTGCATGCATACACACACACACACACACACACACACACACACACACGCTCACACACACGCACACACAGAGGGATAGATACATGTATGTAAAATGAGCATAAGTGATGTCTTCTCTTAGCTTTTCTGAATTAAGGGTTCAAAGCCCTGTCCTCAGATTCTGAGTCTAGCAACATTTTCCTATAGGAGAAGGGGAATGTTACTTTGTTTAGGATGTAATTGTGCTGCTGACGGTGGTGTTTTGTGACTTCGTCAGAATATATTAGATGCAGTATTCTTTACTTTTAAATCATATCTTTGGGGCTTTACATAATATCAATGCAACTGCAACTGCCCACAGCTCGCCTCTCTCTCTCTCTCTCTCTCTCTCTCTCTCTCTCTCTCTCTCTCTCTCTCTCTCGTGTGTCTGTGTGTGTGTGTCTGTGTGTGCCTCTCAAATATTGCTACATCATTGCACAGAGCACCTTAAAACAATCAAGTGTTCTCAAACGTTTTCATTCCAGCTTCCATCCAAGCGAAAGCCTTGTGGGGCACGGGGAGGATTGTGAACAAGTGTCTGTCTCTAACTCCTAACAGTGAACTTCGTCCTTTGGGAACTTGCCATGATACTATAAAAAAAAAGCAGAGGAGCCGTGGGGAGAGTAGGAACAAGCGAGGTTGCTAAGAACGAAAGCTTGCCAACCACCTGCCAGATGGGACAGCCTTGACCATTCACCAGACTGCTGATGATCTGAATTGCGCACGATTTTATTTTTTAAGAGACATAATTTATACATAGAAGATAAATTCCTTGAGTGTCTGATTCACAAAATCTGCAGCACCATCTAATGCTATCTTTAAAAATAGATGAACACGTATATCTCTATTTCTGCCTTCGAGTCTGAGCTGGAGGAAGCTTCCGCAGCATTATGATCCAGGCCTCATTACCTTGTTAATTAGCCAGCATTTGTAAAGTGCTTTGAAGATGAAAAGCATCCTATAAATGTTAAGAATTATTAAATTATGTGAGAGGAAAATCATAAAATAGATACATTGTTAACGTTAATTTGTATTTTATCTTTGCTTATCACCATTTCCCTCGAAGCTGACATTTGGGGCTGAACTATAGAAAGACTCTGGGGGAGGGCCCAGCAACAGGCTCCAAATGAATACTTTCCCTAAAATGAGTTTTCATGTGGAAATAAGCTATCCAGAGCGAGTGCCAATGAAACTGCTAGAGTATTAACTAATTAAACAAGTCACCTCTAGTCAATAGTTAAAAGAAAAGATGTGTTGGGTGGTGGTGCTCACCATTAATCCCAGCAGAGACAGCCATATTTCTGAATTCTAGGCCAGCCTGGTGTACATATCGAGTTCCAGGACAGTCAGGACTACACAGAGAAACCCTGTCTCGAAAAGCCAGAGATAGAAGAAAGTGAGGCAGAGATGAGGGGATTTGCGGGTGGGCGGGGAGGATGCATTTACTCAGAAGCAGTGAATACTTTCAAACACCAGCGTGGTGTGTGGTTATAGCCAGTAATCTCACCACTTGGGAAGCAGAGATAAGAGCATCTTCTTGGAGTTCAGGGCCAGCCTGCACTACAGACCAAGTTCTAGGCTAGCCAGAGCGACATGATAAAATCCCACCTCAAGAATAAGAAATAATAATAAATAAAACAAGATTTCTGCTTTGTTCAAGATAATGAAAGAAAAATGGCGGCTAAAGTATTTTGGGTGTGAAACACAGGCATCTACTTCGCCTCTGCTCCGGGGTCCTCTGTCCTGCTGCTGAGTCTCTCCGGACGGACGGACAGTATATTACAGAGTGTTGACTGCTCTCTACATGGTCCTGTCAGCAAAACAAGTTAAGCCAACTCTTCTGAGGCCTCAGATGCCCGCCCCCCCCCCCCCCGTTCCTTCTCTGGGTGGGCGCGAAGTGGGCAGGAGGCAAACCATCTTCCAGGAGCCCTTGGCAACCTGCCAGGAGCTGACACTCAGAAGAAAAGGCTGGAGGGGAAAAAAAAAAATCTTAAAATATGTGCATCACGAAGACTTTCAATAAAAGAGGAAATAACAGATCAAGTGCATTCGGAGTATTCAGCAAAGTGTCTAATTGCCTAAAAGAAAGTCAAC
>NC_067160.1:16174459-16264459 GCF_903995435.1 Acomys russatus | reverse complement strand
GTACCACAGTCGCCAGGGATCAGTATCAGCACCTAGCTCCTGGACCCTATACCCAGAGAGTGATGTACAAAAAAAGACAAAAGCTGCACACAGGAGGAGTTAACAGGGCAGGAGAAGCTTACAAAACTCATCCTTTCTTAACCGGAAGCAAGCTTGCCTGCTCTGTGCCCAACACTGAGGCTTTGTCACCATTATACTGTACAACTGACCATGCGTCCCTCTGCTGGTCCCTCTGCTCCTAAGGGAACAAGGCGTTCTCTACTCTCCACAGTGCAGTATCTTTGAAAAGATAGCTGAGGACAATGGCAGTCAGCGCCTCCTCTCAGAAGACCCACAGCAATATGGGGAAAAGTGGAGAATGAGTGGTCTCCTTAAGGATGTTAATTACTACTGTGTCTTTTAAAGATCCAAAACAGATGAAAGAGAGATCTGCTTGAAAAAGGAAAAGTGATTATTAAAAAGTAGGAGAAAAATTGGTGAATGTTCCCATAACTTCTTAGGTAGAAAGGCCTTTCCGAGCAGAATGCCAAAGACACTGTAAAGGAGGAAGAAAAATAGGTCAGGCGTGGCGGCACACACCTGGGACTTCAGCAGAGGGAGAAAGATTGGAAGTTCAAGGTCAGCCTGGGCTAAGTGGTGAGCAAGTCTGAGGTCAGCCTGGGCTACAGAATGAGATCTTGTCACAAAAAGAAAGAAAAAGATCCTCTTTTCTCTGTGCCCAGCTAGTTCACAGATAGGAATCCTCTCTGGAAGAATGGGCAGAGCTACGTACAACAGCACGTGAATCTTTGCAGCATTGTATATAACAGCAACAATACAGCAAGGATTGACCCAGATAGTCAAACACAGGGCACGAGGGTCTAGGCACACAGTGGAATAATATATAGACTTTCAAACGGCTCAATGGGTCAGCCTGGTTGCAAAAATACTTTTTATAGTATACTTACTTTCCTCCACACTTGGGATCAAATCTGGCTTTCGCTCATAATAGACATTCACTGAACATAGGTATGGACACTGTTTTCAATGTTCAAACAGGCCAACAAAGTGTATTAAAAGCCAGTAATGTGGCCAGGTGTAGTGGCACACGCCTTTAATCCCAGCACTTGGGAGGCAGAGGAAGGCGGATCGCTGTGAGTTTGAGGCCAGCCTGGTCTACAAAGCAAGTCCAAGACAGCCAAGGCTAAACAGAGAGACCCTGTCTTGAAAAAAAAAAAAAAAAAAAAAAAAAAGCTGGTAGTGCTTGTTTTTCTGCACCAAATATGTAGTACTCCATATTACAAAAGAAATGATCATGGTAACAATGTAGCTGCTATATTTCTTTCATCAGATGTATACTTTTTATATTGGAACCAACCTAATTATAAGTTAGTTCATCCTCAAATGCTTTTCTGTGTAATCATCAAGTCCTGTTTTAACTGTTTTGGGGGTTTTGTTTGTTTGTTGAGACAGGGTTTCTCTGTGTAGTCCCTGGCTGTCCTGGAACTTGCTCTGTAGACCAGGCTGGCCCCAAACTCAGAGATCCATCAGCCTCTACCTCCGGAGTGCTGGGATTAAAGGTGTGTGCCACCACCACCACCACTTGGCAACATCTCTGTTTTCTGATAAGAGTTTCCAGGCAGGAACTCACTACCAGTGGCTCAGAGAAGAGATCTTATAAATTGCACAGTTAGGTAATGAATACATTTTGGCACATCACTAGAAACGGATTATTGTAGAACTATTAGAAATTAAAACTTCTGTAAACTATGTAACAATATGGGGAAACATTTTTACCAAAAGTTAAGCAAAAGACCAGAAGAATACAGGCACAGGTGTTCCAGCCAATGAATTTGGAAGTGTGAACAGCAATAAATATAAAAATGAACTTGTGCTCATGGAGTGAGACGATGGGCAATCAGGCTGAAGTTATTCATTCTGTAAATGTTTTCATTTGAATTTTCAATAAATACAAAAGAAGAGAACAATTGTGTGAAACCCAAAAGTGGATTTTTGTAAGAAAGAACGGAGATTTAGACCAGGGCATGCTGGGTTATTCACTAGTGAGGTCATCTTACCAAGGGGACAGCCCCAGCCTTGGAACACTAAGGACCCCTGCCCACCCCAACCCACCCACCATCAGCCTATCAGCTGGCATCTGGCCCTGGAGAACTGGTAGAATATTTTAAGTCAAGAGCCTGTCCTGTCCTTCATGAAGCCTCACGAGGGCCTGTGAAGCAGGAAGATCAGGGAACAGTGCAGAAAGGGAATGTATTGTCCACAAGACAATCTGAGAATCCAGACTATCTGGGGTAGGGGTGGGAGGGACTAAGCCAGTGAGAGACAGGAACTGACGCTATGATGTTCAGAGCACTGGCTGAGCAGTCCCACATCATCACAATAGCACAGGCCTTCCCCAGTGGGCACCAAGCTCCACTAAACCACAGCGCTATCAGGCAAGATTCAGAAGTCAGTGTTGGGTCACAGGCAGAGAACGC
Source organism: Acomys russatus (assembly GCF_903995435.1). Taxonomy (NCBI): domain Eukaryota; kingdom Metazoa; phylum Chordata; class Mammalia; order Rodentia; family Muridae; genus Acomys; species Acomys russatus. Next base: position 16,261,982 of record NC_067160.1, on the reverse strand, counting down.
AGTGAAATTACCTCATGGTTCCCAACACCCTCCTGCCTGCTGCCAGGGGTTGGGATTGGGGTAGGCTGGGAGTCGGCGGGGGGGGGGGGGTTGTTCTTTCCCACAAGGCACATATTTTGTTCTTCAAATTTCTACCCAATATTTCACCCCTGTAACCAAAATCCTCTGCCCTTAGGACATCGTCTTGGAGAAGGCAGAGCACCACTGGAGAATTCTGATCCTGGGAGTGCAGAGACGGCTCTGTGGCTAAGAGGGCATATTGCTCTTGCAGAGGCCCTGGGTTCAGTTCCCAGAACCTATGTTGGTGGCTTGCAAACACAGGTACACACACAACACAACACAACACAAATAAATATAATTTAAAACAAGTCTTTGAGGTATATAAAATATCGGCCACCCTATGTTAGTATCTTCAGTTGCTTAAAAAAATAAAAGAATAAAAAATAATAATAATAATAAAGTGGTTCTCAATTGACCCAGAATGGCCTTGAACCTGCAATGTAGCTGAGGGTGACCTTGAACTTAGAATTCTGCTGTCTTCACCTCTTGAGTAAGTATGTGTCACCATAGTGTGTTTTGTGCAGTGCTGGGAACGGTACCCAGGGCTTCCTGCATGATAGGTAGCACCCTACCAACTAAACTACATTCCCAGCCCCTTGCTGTCACATTAACAAATCATCTCTTAAAGTGGCTTAAGACGCAGTCATTTCATAAACGCTTATATTTCCATCTCAGAGGGGAGATGATATTTTTACGTTCTTAATTTTGCCTACTTGAATCCTGAAATTTCTTTGTTAATAACAATTTATACGTTTAAACCTTTTTCTACTAAAAAAACAAACAAACAAACAAAAAAAAAAAACAAGAATAAAATATTTCAAAACTCCTTTCCATTCTAGTATTCTCTTTCCTTTGACCAAAATAAAGTCTAAAGGAAAGGTCACACCTACAGCACTGACTTTTTCCTTCACTTCTGACAGCAGAATTCAGGGACTAACACGTTGCATTAATTATGTTGTTCTTTTGACAATAAAAGAGACGTGTGTGACTCTTTGAAACAGTTGTGGCCAGATGGACATGTAATATGTCAGAGACAGTGCCTATGAAACCTGGAGAGCTCTGGGAAACAGAACTGCAGATTCTCTGCAAAGCTGAGCATTGGTGAGAACAGCAAAGGTTTGGACTCTGGCTGCCCAGCCCCTGCCACTGAGCCTCAGCCCCGTCCTGCTGGTGCCACCAGTACCAGGCGGAAGAGCAATTTGGTCTCCTCTCGACATAATCCTCGACTGTCTGCGGAGTCCTCGCCGAGGATGCCAACTGTAAGGATGGCTCTGGGCTTAAACACCTGCCCATCAGGAACTGGACTTATCCCTAACTTCCTTTCACGCAGCCACAAGGCAGACATCAGATGGTGGTGACTTCTGGTCCCTCCTGAGAGGCCTGGTTACTCAGCATCCCACAGCTCTCGGCAGCTACAGCTTTGCATCTTTACCCAAGCATGGGATTTTAAAATAGCAGGCAGAATCTTCAGGAAGCCTTACTTGAAGAGTTTAGGCTTTCCTCTCATCTGAATCACACAGAACTCTCTCAGGTTTTTGTTGTTGTTGTTGTTGTTGTTGTTTGTTTGTTTTTTTTTTGGTGTGTGTGTGTGTGTGTCTATATGTTTAAACACTGACATTCGTCATGTCCTTGATTCTAATCCCCTTATGATTTTGAACTATGTTAATTAATCCTCATTACCCCAGGAGTAAATACTACTGTTCCCATCATTTTCTGGGTGAGGAAATGAAGCATAGGCTAGGAAGGTATGAACAGTCACAGAGTAGGAAGTGGAGGACCCGGGACTCAGTCTTGTCCCAGAAGCTATGCCTGAAGTCCTGACCTAACCCATGTCTTTGAACACTTGGTGCCCAGTGGATAGTGATACTTTGAATATTTGCAGAACCTTTAGGAAATATCATGCAGATGGAGAAAGTAGGTCCCAGATTATAAAGTCCCACCCTGAGTTCAGCTGATTTCTCTCTCTCTCTCTCTCTCTCTCTCTCTCTCTCTCTCTCTCTCTCTCTCTCTCTCTCTCTCTCTCTCTCTCTGTCTGTATAATGGGCTCCTTGCAAGAAGCAGCTACTCCGAGCCTGCAGCCACCTTGCCTGCCCTGACGTGATGGACTTTATCTCCTGAACCTCAAGCCAATATAAACCTCCCCTCCTGTGGGTTGTTTGTGTCAGGCGCTGTGTTACAGCAGCAGGACAGCAACTAACGCAGGTATAGTTCCCCGCATCTTATGGTAAACAATCCCCAGGGCTGGTAGGCATCACGTGCAGCTAGTACTGGGATCTTCTAACTTTAAATCCTGACTAGCTCTCTTACAGCTAGAAGCTCATGCTACCTCAGACTGCCTGCTCTGTGTCCCTCCCAGCACTCACCACAGGGAAGCTGATAGCCTTGACACTGCCATCAGTGCCTGACACAGGCTTCTGTCTTGGGCAAAGGCTTTCTTGATCTAGATCACTTTGCATACAGCCGGCCTAGACCCTCCAGGGGGACCTAACCGGATGGTAAACCCTTTGCTACCATACATGAGCAGAATCTTGACTCGTGCACATTTAAGGAGGACCTACTGACAAACATCCAGGTGAGGTCTCAGAAACATGTGGTGAGCAAGACCCACAATCCTCGCCTAAGAGAAGGCCACATTCCAACACAGACATAGGCTGAGAGGTAATTCTAATGCCCAGAAAGTGAACTGGGAAAGGCCAAGCTAGAGAGATTCGCAGCACACTGAAGGGAAAATTCAAGAGGAAGAGTCTCAGGAAGCAGTGCCACCCAGACTCAGACCTTAGCCCATACAAAGAGTCTACAGCAGGATGTCACTGGAGTCCATTAAGGCTGGCATGTAAGATACAAAGTGTCCTTACCCCGCCCCACCGCTGTCTGTCCTAGAACATGATTTGTAGACCAGGCTGGCCTTGAACTCAGAGATCTACCTGCCTCTGCCTCCTGAGTGCGGAGGCACCACCACACCTAGCCAGTGTCTATTATAATGGTCATTGAGGAGCCAGGAATTGGTGTGACTGAAGGACCGAAATGGAATTTACAGTGTAATGGCCAAGACTGTTTTATGGAGCTGTAGGGTTGTTTTTAAATTACACATGTTTATTTTGTGTTTGCAGGGATAGGGTGGAGATGTGTGTGTGGGGGGGGGGGGTGTTGAAATCACACCATATGAATCCCAGAGAGCAAACCCAGGTCTTAGGCTTGGCAGCAAACACCTTTACCTGTGGAGCCATCTCACAGGCTCGGAAGCTATGCTTTCAAGCCGACACCTGTGCATCAGCGCTGCAGGCTCAGTGTTGCAGAGCTGGCTACTGAGCTGCCTGTGGCACAGGGAGACTTCACCACCATCAAGCGGCAGCCAGGATTCAACCCCAAGCACACACCCAGAGCCCAATCACGCAGAGGATGACATAAATATTCAGGATAGTCACCACTACCTTTCCACTTTCTCTCAAGTCCAATGTTCCCTTTTGAGTTTTTTTTAAACGCTTGTTTTATTTTCTGCCTATAAGTGTTTTGCTTGTATTTATGTCTCTACACCACATGCATGCCTGGTGCCTGAGGAGAACTGAAATGATGGGATGGTTGTAAGCCGACATGTAGGTGTGGGGTCCTCTGCAAGAACAAGAAGTGTGCTCAACCACTGAGTCATCTTTCCAGCCCATAGGCCAAAGATTCTCACTGGAATTCTAGAAGACATTGAAAGCTGATGAAGGGTCAACCCATGCACTTACACACTCATATGCGATGTTTACAGCAGAATTATCTGTAATTGCCCCAAACTCTTACAACCAAAACATTCTTCGATGAGTAAATACATGAGCTATGATGGGTACACACAGTGGAATATTATACAACAATAAAAAAGAAAGCAAGAAAGAAAGAACAGATGCACACCAACAACTTGGTGTTCAGAGTCATTAAATGAAGTGGAAAGTTACAAAATGTCACATACTGTACAACTCTATCTAAGACTGGAGGGATGGGTCTGGGGACAGTAGACATAGTCTCTACTCATGCCTTAAGGCAGAAGGGCTCAGCCGGGAAACATGAAACGGTCTTGAGTTACTTACTGGCGTGGGCACCTTGCCACTGGTGCCTCTAGAATTCTAAAAGCTTCACCCACTAGTATACTCCAGGACCTGTGATGGTTTTCTTACAAAGGGCCCAGTTTCCAGAGACAATGCCATGGCCTATCTATTTCATCCTTTAGTGATGCAGCCTCTTAACAAAGGGTGCCTGAGTCCCAGCTGACCAATGCTGATTCACCCTGTGACAAACTGCTCTGGCAGGCTCCCTCCAGAAGGGTGCCAACTCGTGTTAACACCTTGTGCCCCAGTTCGTGTTAATGTTTCAAGTGGGTTGTTAATTGCTGCGGATTAAAAGCAAGTCGATAATCAAGGCATGGCAGCTGGCTCGGGTTTCATCTGGGTCTCCAAAACCCCAAAAGGAAGGAAATCGCTGTTGAATGACTAAAGGTTCCCCCACTTCCCTGGGAAACTAGTGAGCTGGGTGCCACGTGTGTCCTGGGGCCACCCACAGAGCTTCTGGGGAGCAAGCCCTGGAATGCATTTTCCGGTAGCTGAAGCTGGGTAAGTGGCAGACTTCCTGACTGCCTGCTTCTTTATTTCTGTCTGTCTTTTTTTTTTTTTTTTTTTTTTTTTTTTTTCAATAGCCTCTTGGCTGGCCCTACACAGAGATGTTCTAGCAGCTGGGGACCTGCCTAGGGGCAGATTTGAGGTTGAGAGTCCTGAGGAGTGGCTTTGTTCTCTTAAACACTATTGTCATCTGACTCACCTATTACTGTGAATAATTTGCTAATTTTGGCCATAAAAACAAGTTCTTAGACAATCTCCAGTAATGTGTCTTTTTATGTCGATCAGGGGAGTATTTTTCCTGCCTCCCTTTTGTTTGATATGGAAATGAGCCTGATAGCTTTATAGCCAGGCAGGAATTGGAGCAAGGGAGAGAAAGAAAATTGTGTCCACCACAGAGGTGGCTTCTGCTCCATCTGCAAAGCTTTGAAGAATTAGTTCACAGAAAACAAAGTCTCTCAGAATAAATGAGCATCAAATTAGAGTTCTCATGGGTACGTAGGACTACTTTCTGGGTGTCTAGAAAACATACATGTCTATGCATATATAATTATGGAATGGGTTGCCTGATGGCCCCACTGATAAATTGTCTGAGATGAAGCTTCCTTGCATCAGGAATTAACTGGCTTGGGAAAATCACACCATCATCATCAGTTAGTCTTTGGATTCACCAGCACATGGTTCTAGCCAAGGCAGACCTACCACCAAGTTCCCAGGCCCACACCACCTGCAGGCAAAGGAGCCCTGAGCCTGTCCTCCTCCCTTTGACTAATCTTTCTCTTTTTAGCCATCCCCGCATACGGCTTCTGCTGCTCACTTCCTGCCCAAGCAAGGGGTGCTGATCACACCTGAATGTGATAGATAGAGTGCCATCTCTCTGTTACTTCAGGCCTGAGACTGTCCTGCCTGTAATCTGCCCCCAGAGCCTGTCTCTTGTTTTCAGTGGATCGGAGACAGGGCAGTTGAGGCAGAGATTCATTCACGAAAACTTCACTCGAGGGAGAGGGAGGGCATTTAAAACAAACAAACAAACAATGAACAAACAACCTGCAGGGCAGGGCTGTTCCGTTTCTCATTTACTAGCTCTTTTCTGAGCCCAGGCTTCTTACATCCTTGGGTTTCCATGAGGCTCCTCCCCCTGTAACAGTGTGCCACATGAGGCCCCTCCCCCTGTAACAGTGTGCCACATGAGGCCCCTCCCCCTGTAACAGTGTGCCACATGAGGCTCCTCCCCCTGTGACAGTGTGCCACATGAGGCTCCTCCCCCTGTGACAGTGTGCCACATGAGGCTCCTCCCCCTGTGACAGTGCGCCAAGGAGGCTCCTCCCCCTGTAACAGTGTGCCACATGAGGCTCCTCCCCCTGTAACAGTGTGCCACATGAGGCTCCTCCCCCTGTGACAGTATGCCACGCACTCCATGCTTAGCCTCTTCCCTGGCTCTTTAGTCCAGGGGCACGTAGTAGTGTTCCGGGCTGTTCTTCGTTCTAGCCAGTGCTCTTTAAACCTAGTAGCCACTCTTATGAAAATCCTGCCCTGCAGACCCCTCACCCTCTCCCTTCGGACACAGAGTGTGTCCCCAAAAAGCCCCACTAACCTTTGGGGTAGCCTGACATGGCCCTTTTACCTTCTCTGCCCCTAACTTCCGTACTTGAAATTAGATTGGATTTCACAGCCCATTTCCCCCTTTAAATTTATGACACCAGATCTACTACCATCAAGGGAAGGGGTTCCCTCCCTTTTTTCCTTCCCTCTCCGTTTGAGGGTCATTACTCCAGCCTCTGACGGGAAGGAAACTACCTACCCATGCTACAGCAGGGACGGAGCCCAAGGACATTGTGGGAAGTGCAGTGAGCCAGGTACATAGGACTCCTCTCTTCCAATGGATCTGAAGTGTTGAAGCTAAGCAGCTGGAGGGCGGAGGGCGGAGTAGGGCATGGAAGGGTGGAGAGGAATGGAGGAATGGAGGAACGGAGGAATGATGTATAACCAGAAGACAGCTTTCCATTTTACAAAATGAAAAACAAAAGCTAAAATGGTTAAGATGGTAAATGTAACCATGCATTCTTGCCTAAACTGGAGTTTTTAAAAAGAGTGGGTGGGGGGAAATCTTCCCCAAAGCAACATGGGGAGGGGGGGCAGGGCAGTGTCTCCACTGCCTTTATTCAGCAGGTGAAGAGAGCTGTGACTATCTTTCCCAGAACCACGCAACCACAGACTTCACTTGCTCAGAGGCCTGGATTACAAGCTATTTTGTATTCAAAACTAGGAATGTGAGGTGAGGTAGCTCAGCTCTCCACCACCACCACCCCACCCCCCATAAAATTTTTTTAAAAGAAACTCCATAGTTAACCTGCTTTCAGAAAACAGCCTAAACCCACTATGTTACCCAGAGAATAGAGCAAAGCAATCTTGTCAGTTATCAACTAGGTCAGAAGAGAGCAGAACACAGGTATTTATAAGGTTTTTCCTTCTATATTTACATCTACACTGCTGTGTTCTTAAGTCCCTGGAGTCTGGAGGGTGATGACACATGAGATAGAGCACCTGGGGTGGGAGTACAGAGCATGCCCCACGTGCCAAAGGCTCTTGGGAGATGAGAACCAGCGGCTGTGCCTTCACTGTCCCGAAGCAGCAAGGTGACAGAGCCGCCTTGAGTCTCACTGAGACACCCCAGCCTAAAGCTCTGCTTTGTCTCAGCCCTAAACACGTGCATCTAAGACATTTCACAGTAATGCTGAGTCAAGGAAATTAAGGCTCGCTGCATCTTAGTAATGCACTCTACCTAAAAGAGAAGCAGAGGCTGCCACGGTGGCTAAAAGAGCTTTCCTCTGAATTTGTTTGAAAAATTCCATAACAAGACTCAATTCTTCACCCACCATTAAAAATTTATTTGTAGGGGCCGAAGAGATGGCCCAGTGGTTTGGTTAAGAGTAGTACTTGTTGCTCTCGCAGAGGATCCTGGGTTCCGTTCCCAGCACCCACATGCTGTCTTAGAATCATCCCTAACTCCAGTTCTGGAGGATCTGATGCCCTCTTCTGACTTCTGCAGGCACACATGTGGTGGTTTTCTTTGTTGTTGGTGGGTTTTTTTTGTTTGTTTGTTTGTTTGTTTTTTGAGACAGAGTTCCTCTGTGTAACAGCTCTGGCTGTCCTGGAACTCACTCTGAGACCAGGCTGGCCTCGAACTCACAGAGATCTTCCTGCCTCTGCCTCCCTGTACTGGGAGGCCAAAAGTTATTTTTATCAATAGTAGTGACCATTTTCAAGAGACAACTGGGCTAGCAATGTAGCTCAGGGCCTGACATTAAAAGTGTAGGGTTCAATCCTTGGCAATAAAAGGCGGGGAAGGGCAGTTAAGTTAGGAATGTGGCCTAAAGTTATTCAAAATTTCTTAAATCCAAAGGAAACTATCCCAATTGTCAGTAAATACATTCCCCCTCTTTGCTGTCAAACAAGAATATGGCTGTGGCATTGCTCAAGGGGTCTTTGCCGCAGTCCGAGCTTTGTATTTAAGATAGAATGTTTATGTAAGTACAGGTTAACTGCAGAACATCTTAGGCAGGATGGAGTTTCTCTCTACCTTCAAGACTGATGAGAAATGACATGGTGTGTGGATGTAATCCTCAGAGGTTATGTCTTTTGGGGCTTGGTGGAAGCTCTGTCCCTTCATGTGCCAAATAAGAACACTTCCCTGTTTAAGGAGAAATTTAGGTGGTGATATTCTCTCTCTCTCTCTCTCTCTCTCTCTCTCTCTCTCTCTCTCTCTCTCTCTCTCTCTCTCTCTCCCTCTCTCTCTCTCTCTCTCCTCGCTCTCCCCTCTCTCTCTCCTCCTCCCTCTCTCTCTCTCTCTCTCTCTCTCCTCTCCTCTCCCCCTCTCTGTTTTCTCTCCCCCTTCTCCTGCTCTCTCTCCCCTCTCTCTCTCACCCTCTCTCTCTCTCTCTCTCTCTCTCTCTCTCTCGCCCTCTCTCTCTCTCTCTCTCTCTGTATCTCTCTGTCTGTCTCTCTGTGTGTGTATCTCTGTCTCTCTCTCCCTTTCTCTCCTGCTCTCTCTCTCTCCTTCTCTATCTCTCTGTCTCTGTTTGTCTCTGTTTGTCTGTCTGTCTGTCTCTCTCCCTCTCTCTCTCTCTCTCTCTCTCTCTCTCTCACACACACACACACACACACACACACACACACGATTGGTAACAACCTTTTACCCCTCACTGCACTAGCTGGCTAGTCCACCCTCTCCACCTGGCTTGAGGACTTACAGAGTTGGCACATAGAGACAGCATGGGAGCTAAGTGACACTTGCCACCCTTTAAGAAAAAGTGCACACACTGACAAGAATGCACACACACTTTGCAATAATTCTCTAAAATAACTACTAGAGTTAACAGCTTAAGCCATTCTAAGCTACAGTTCTCAAGACACACTCAAACACACACAGCATTTGTCAGCTGAGAAACAGCTGTCTTGTGAGGACATGTGTTGTTGAATATTTTAGTGGGGAAAAAAATCCTAAGTGATCATTTAATTCCAAGTTCTAATAAAGAGAGATTTGTCATTGCTTCCTGGAGCAATGTACCATCTACCATGTACCAAACTCTACGTAACAATTGGGAAAGCCAAGATGTGTCTTCTCTCTCTCTCTCTCTCTCTCTCTCTCTCTCTCTCTCTCTCTCTCTCTCTCTCTCTCTCTTTCTCTCTTTTTCTCTCTCTCTGTCTTGGATTTTCAAGACAGGGTTTCTCTGTGAAACCTTGGCTGTCCTGAACTAGCGTTGTAGACCAGGCTGGCCTCGAACTCTGGCCGTGTCTGTTCTCTTATGGCCCTGGATTCTGTTATCTTCAGCATTGTTTTTCTGATCTATCACAGCTCTAGGGCTTCCTGGGAGGTGAGGCTAATTGGAGAAGAGAGAGCTAAAGACAGGACAGTAACTACTGAAATACGGCCAGCGAAATTCACTGTAAAGATTTAAAACAGCCATGTGCAGGACTCTGACCTGGCAAGTGCAGCTTGTGACACAAAGAACAGGGTTTTTTTTGTTTCATTAAATTTTCATTAGACTCTCATCCAAAGTCGTTTTCCTACATATTAATGCATGTTTTTATTTTATTACTATGACTGGATAAAATTTCAAGAACTTTTTATGTGCAAAATCCTTGCTCGGCTTCAAAGAAAGACTTGACACTTTCATCTCTTTTCAGGGAACAAATACTCCTACAAATGAGGAAGAGGACATTGAACATCTTTTCTTTATAAGGACCTTGTTCGTGTCCTTCATCATTATTTGAGAAGTATGGTACAGTCCTCCCAGCGTTCTCTGCAAAGGCAGGAAACAATGTCACTTCTTTGGGCTTCCAACTACTCATTAGAGATAAATTGCCATGATCCTTCCAGCCTTTACTTTCTTGTTTTACAATCCTAGGATCTGATTGTAGCTTCCTCCAACCTCCCTTCTGCTTGGCACTGGATTACAAAAACACTTGGTCTTTGGCCCTGGCACTGCTCCTGTGCCCACTTGGATATCCTTGCACAGAAGCCACTGAAGGCTGCCTTCCTGGTGCCTAGAAATTATGGTGGAATTCCAGCCATGGAGTGTACTTTGAGCTTCCTCAGGTACCTGTCGTGACCTCTTGCCTCTGCCTCCTCAGGCTGGGATTGTATCTGTGCATGCCACCACACCCAGCTTGTTGTTGTTGTTGATGATGATGTTGTTGTTGTTTCAGGCAGAGCCCTGGCTGTCCTGGAACTTGCTTTGTAGATCAGGCTGGCCTCCAACTAGACCGGGCTAGCCTTGAACTAACAGAGACCAGCCTGCTTCTGCCTCCCCAGTTTTGGGAGTAAAGGTGTGCACCACCACACCTGGCTCACACCCAGATTTTTTACTTGGGTTCTAAGGCTTGCACTCAGATCCCCAAGCTTACAAGGTCCTTGTTTTTTATGGGTTAAGCCATCTTCCCACTCCCAACAACCCCCACCCCCATCAATCTATCCCTGCCATTGGAGGTGCTACACATCCTCCTGGGGTTGGTGTTCCTCACACTTTTCTGCCATCCCCTGTTCTGGCACGCCCCGTGTTCTTAGTCCTTTTCTCATCCATGCTCTGTTCCTCTTGCCTCAGTACCTTTTTCCTGAGGCTGCCTTGATGGTCTTTTTTTCCTTTCTGATTGTGTTTTTCCTCTAACTTCTGTCGTAGTTAGCTGTGTGATCTCAACTCTCTTCTGTGAGCTTGATTATTCTGCCGTTTCTACTCAGTGAAAGTCTACAAATCCCTTCCTACACAATGGTCACACACACACACACACACACACATACACACACACACACACACACACACACACACACACACACACACCACACCCAAAAACTTAATATTAAGATATAAGTAACAATAAAGCTTTTCTTTGCCTTCTCTAATTCTCAAATATGGCACAAAGACCTATTAAGGGTATTAATAAGCTTTAAGCACTATAGCTGGGCAGATCCTCAGCTATTCTTCCCCGTCTACACTGATCTGGCCTACTTCCCAGCCTTGAGCCCAACCTGTTACCTGCCAGCTCAGTCTTGTCCTGGATGCTCCTGCTCCACCTTTGTCCTTATGGCCACCTCTTCATAGCTACTTTCTCTTCCACCCTCTTCTTCTCTTTGTCCTCCACATGAGACCCTCCTCCTGGGATTGCAAGTCCCTCCTCAGCTCTCCTGCACAGCTACTGGCTCCTCAGCTCCTTATTAACCAATCAGAGATGACAGAGAACAACTTTTACACGACATAAAGCAGGAGAATCTTTGATGCTAAAGACAATGTGTATGTTCAGACTTCAACTGGATCTCTAGGCACCGAAATCAGCATCTGAATACACAGTGTGCAAAACCATCCGTCAACATAAGACTATGCTACATAGCTTTCCCTGGGGAGATGTTTTTAAAAATCTATTCCTTCTGGATAGCGAAGGTGCCATAGGCCAAAGAAAAGTTTCTAAGTTCAGGTTTCTGAAGCAGTAAGTTTAAAGGGATTTGCAGAGAAGATCATGGGTTAATGGAAGACAGCTCTACCACCAGGGAGGTCCCTGGGTTACTCACTTATGGAGAGGCACACCGCTGCGTGACCGTGAAAAGTGGCACCACTGAAAAGTCCTCTGGGAAACCTGAGGTAGATTCACTACCCAAATCATTCCCTCTAGTTGTCTTATCTAACCCTGAGGAGGTTAAAGGAAAGCCTTCGAGCTCTGTGAGTGCCCAGGCTTCCCACAACAAGAGCATGTTAGCAAGCCAGTGCTCCAGAGAGTCTCCTGTGGCTCTCATTCAAGATGGCGTAGTTATACATCCAACCCAGAGGAAACAGCTGGGCACCATCAAGGATCCTCCAGTTTATCCATTCACACTGTCTGTGTTAAGCTTTGTCACTAGGACAAATATGCCTGAGAAAATCATCTTCAAGGAGAAAGGGTTTCTTTGGGCTCACCGTTCAGTCCATGGTGAGTTCGCTGTGTTGATTCTGGGCCAATGGCATGACAAAATTACAATATCGTGGGAACATGGGGTCCTGCTCTTAATGATGCTCACCTCAGTATGGAAAGCACGGGAGTGTCAGTGGGGACAAGACAGATGCTTCAACAGCATGCTCCTAGGAACCTACTCCTCCACCTAGGCACCAGCTTCGGAACTTTCCGCCATCCTCTATTAAATTATACATAATTATAATCCCCCCTCAATTATGAACTCATCGTCAAGGTCAAAGCCCGCCTGGTTCAGCTACTTCCTAAGAGGCCCCACGTCTGAACCCTGCTGCCTACAGTGGAGCTAAGCCTTCAGTGGGAGCTTTTAAAAGACAGTTAAGATCCACACCATAATAGGTTCCATTCGGCGTTTCACAGCATATTTACCGACATGTGCGATTGTCCATACAATTAACTCGAGAACATTTTCTTCTCCACCCCAAAGGCTAGATCAATAATTCCTTAATCCTCCCAGTTCCTAGTGGCCATTAGTGTGATTTTTTCCTCTGTGGATTTTTCTATTCTAGGCATCTTATGTAATTAAAGCCCCACAGGGTGTGATCTCTGAAGGGTTTCCTCACTCAGCATAACATTTTGAACGTTCACCTATGCTGCGATGTGTAGCATCCATTGTATAAATGTGTATAATCCATTGTATAAATAGATCACATTTTGTCATTCCTCAGATGATGGACTTAAGTGGTTTTCTCTGGGGGCACTATGAATGATGGTTCTGTGAACATCCACATACAAGTTCTTAGGTAAATGCATGTTTTCGGGACTCTTTGCTCTACGTAGGAGTACAATTATCATTCCATGCTTATGTTTTGAAGGACTGCGAAATTACCTTCTGATAGGGCTGGACCACTTTCCATCCCACCAGTATGGAATGAGGGTTCCAGCTGCTGCACATCTTACTTGATGTTCTCTCTTCTCTTTGTTGCAGTCTAGCCAACCTAGTAAGTGTAAAGTGGATTTCTGTGGTGCATTTCAGAGAGGGCTAGTGATGGAGGAGGCCGTCAGGTTTGCACAGCAGACGCCCTCACCTGATGAGCAGCCTCACCAGCCATTCTTCATACAACTACCAATTCAGATTTCTTACTAGATACAGAACTTGCAAACACTTCTCTCCTACTGTGTGGGTTGCCTCTCCCACTTTCTTCAGGGATTTCTTTTTTCTTTTAGCATCCATTTCTACTGGTGTGTATGGGTGATTTGCTTGCATGTTTGCATGTACATCACATGTATGTGGTGCCTTCGGAGAAGGTGATGTCTAGAACCTAGATCTATCTATAGATGGTTATAAGCCACCGTATGGGTGCTGGGGACTGAACCCAGGTCCTCTGCAAAAGCAGTAAGTGTTCTTTACTTCTGATGCGACATCTCTCCAGCCAGTCTTCCACTTTCTTAGTGTTATCATCCTTCGAAACACAAAGGTTTTATATTTAGATTAAATTCAATTTCTTTTGTCACTTTTCCTTATGATATCACATCCATTTAAGATATTTCTGACTAACCTAGCTCAAGAAAAATATACCTGTGCTTTTCTGTAAGAATTTTAGAATTTGGGCTGAAGAGATGGCTCAGTAGTTAAGAGCACTGGCTGCTCTTCCAGAGGTACTGAGTTCAATTCCCAGCATTCACGTGGCAGCTCACAACTGTCTGTTACTCCTGTCCAGGGGATCTGACACTCTTACAAAGACATGCATGCAGTCAAAATGCCAATGTACATTAAATAAATTAATTGATTAAAAATAATTTTAGAATTTAACTTTTACACTTAAGACTGTGATTAATTTCAAGATACTTTTGTATGTGTCATAAATAAAATGATCTTTTAGCTTTTATATAATAATTTATTCAACATTTTAATAATGTTTATATATTATTTTATATAATATTTTACATATATTTGGTATATAATGATTAAATATATAATTTGCATATGCTTTGCCTCAAACATTATTTACTTGCAGTATGATTGTCCAAAGTCTTCTCTTTAGCTATTTTGAACTACATAATAAATTACTGTTGATTATACTCATCCCACTATGCCAAAGAACACCAGAACCCATTCCTTCCACCCACTGTAACTTTACATCCGCTAATCAGCCTCTATTCCTGTTCCCCAGCCCCTCCCAGCCTCAGACACCATTTCATCTGTACATGGCTGAGATCAGCTTTTGACTTCTACATATGAGAACATGATGTGTTTGCCTAAGTTATCTCATTTAACATAATGTTCTGCAAGCTCAGCCATGGTTGGTTGGTTTTGTTTTGTTTTGTTTTGTTTTGTTTTGTTTTGAGACAAGGTTTCTCTGTGTAGCCTTGACTGTCCTGGACTCGTTTTGTAGACCAGGCTGGCCTCGAACTCACAGCGATCTGCCTGCTTCTGCCTCCTGAGTGCTGGGATTAAAGGCCGGTGCTACCATGCCTGGCTCTGTGTTTATTTATAAATGACAGGATCTCATTCTTTTTCATGCTATATGCCTATTGCATTTTCTTTAATAATTTACCCAATGTCCTTATTTATATTTGGATATCCAAAGTCCCTACTGCCCTTGATTCAAAATAGGAGTCTTTTATTTTTCTTGTTGTTTTGTTTTGTTTCTTGTTCTAACCTATTACCAAATTTTGAGTTTCCTCTTAAAATACTGTCATAGCTTCACCAGTCCTTCATGAAGCCTTCCTCATCTCTGGCCTAACAGTCACACCATGTGATACCAATAACCGTCACACCACACCACGCCACTCGGTGCCAGTAATTAACCCCATCCGTGCTTATCTTTCCGGGCTCTCTGTCTAACCTGGCGCCCTGGAGAGGAAGCTTTCAGATATGGAGCTGCATAGGAACCCAGAATACATTTCCCTCATGCAAGCCAGGACAAAGGACAGCCCCTAACGTCTCTAATCTACACCCCAGCCTCTTAAATTCATGAGCTGCAACTCCATATGGGGGGGTCACATAACTGAATGTGGGGGCTGCAAACAAATTGGCAACAGTGAAAAGAGTTGGAAGTGCATCAGTCCAAAACTAACTCAAAATCAAATGTATGATGAGTCTGGGGGTTCGGGCAAGCTGAGGACATGTGCTCCTCCATGCTGGCAACTGCAGCCTTGGTTCGGAACACACAACATGTGCACTTTGAGTTGAGCATGTTGTCACACCTCACAATACCATGAACGCCGGCTGAAACATGGGTCAAATTGGAGACTATTGTCCCTGATGAACTACAGTGTTTTTACTGCACAAAGTTCCCTGATCTTATAAAAAACATAATGGCATAATAAGGAAAAACTGAGACCTTCTTAATGTTGTTTAGTTTGTAACTACCAGATTTGTACAGCTTTTGTATTAAAACAGTTTTATCTTTAAAATTGTTGAATTGCTACGTGCATGCGCACGTGTGTGAATTTCGGCTTAGTGTTAGGATGGAATTTCCAACAAATTTTGAAATAGTCCTAACACATTTCTTCCATTTTTGTATTATGTATTTATATGAAGTAACAATCTCAATGTTGACAGCTATGTAATCAAAATACCATTCAACTCTGAAAAATATTGAGGATGCTCCCTGCCCTGCAGTCTCAAATACACAACAAAGTTTCAATTCCTTCTAAAAAAAAAAAAAAAAAAAAAGCAAAGCCAGGCATGATGGTGCAATTTTAATCCCAGCACTTGGGAGACAGAGGCAGGGGGATCTCTGTGAGTTTGAAGCCAGCCTGATCTTCAGTATAAGTTCTAAGCCAGCCAGGGTTACATAGTTAAGACCCTGTCTGCAAACCGTACACAAACCCCACATCTACCTCATCAGTATGGGAGTTTGACTTCATGTTTAATAAAAGGGAATTATCTTGAAATAACTTCATGATTTATTATAAGTGTTTTGTTTGCATGTGTATTTTCTAGACATATATATCACGTGGCAGTATCTTGGGAGAAAGACAATCATGAGTGGAAGATGTTTAAGATTCCCTTGTCCTCTTTATCCTCTCCCCTGTGTGTTCTGTAGCATGAGGCAATCACCATACAGATGACGTCATCACACAATCCCAGCCCATCTCCAACAACACTGAGCAGTATTAAACATCTCTGGAACTCATGGGACTTTGAGTGACAGGTCACACACATACTAACAGAATTCGATGAGATTAAAAATAAATCCCTCCTAGTTTTCTGCCTATTACGAACTGACTCCATTTGGGAGCTTGAAGTCCAAGTTACCTCGAAGTCTTCCGATGAGGAACTGTTTCCAGGAAAGGGGGAAAAAATCTCCAGGGAAAGTTTGGCCTTTAAACCAGGCTTCCAACGTGACAGTTACTCACTAACTGATCCCACCTCACTAAGGATGAAGAGCAGGCTTTAGGGCATCTGTGGTTTGGTCTGCAGCTTAAACAGTATAATCGCTCCAAACCCTGAAGTTTAGAAGAGCATCTGACTGCAGACCCTCCTCACCACAAGCACAGAAAAAGAAAAGAAAAAGAAAGAAAGAAAAGAGAAAAAAAGAAAAATGTTTCAATTGAAAGCAAAGTTTGATCTCGTCCATTTTGAGATCTGAGAACAATAGCAGCCTCTACAGCAACGTGACTTCAAAAGGCCGCCAAGGAACCGCTCAGAAAAGGCTAGGTTGTGA
The DNA here is from genome assembly GCF_903995435.1 of Acomys russatus. Lineage (NCBI taxonomy): Eukaryota > Metazoa > Chordata > Mammalia > Rodentia > Muridae > Acomys > Acomys russatus. The sequence goes on along the minus strand of NC_067160.1, from coordinate 16,245,220 downwards.
TGACTGGAACAATGCGCAGGCATCCTCTTGAGGCCCCGGTTGGTATCCATTAGTACAGGAAAATCCATCCCCTTTCCCTCCCAGAAGCTTTACTGACCAAGCAGATTCTGCAACTGGAAGCCTAAGCCCTGAAGGGACAAGACCAGACCCACCTGGAAAAACTAGAGTGCTATAAAACCCCAATGAGATCAGAATGAGTAGAGATGACCCAACTAGTATACTGAGTTTTTTTATTTGAAGGGGGGCGGACATAAAATTGGGTGGGCAGGGAGGTGGGGTGGGGTGTCAGGAAAGGACTGTGGGAGGAGGAAAAACATAATCAAAATAGTTCATGAAAAAGTTTCTCAATAAAGTAGGAAATGTAAACACTAGGGAGGGGTATCGAATGGGTTTATGCTGAAGACTGCAGGATGTAAAAGCTCTGGGAAAGCATCAGATCAAGTCTGATACAGCCACACCCCGGAGTTGATGAGGCAATGCGGGAGCAGCCACCCCCACTCCCTTTGCAGGAGCACCGGTGTGGGTACGTCTCCCCACCCCTACTCGCCCGCTGTACGCACCGGGATGGCTCCTGCTGAAATAGAGCTGCGAAGTTCCCAGTCTTGGAACCCTGCTGCTCTGGGAACAGTTTGGATTACTGCTCAACCCCGACAGCCGCGCGCCTGGAGAGGCTAGTATTCAACCTCCCCCCCCCCCCCCCCCCCCGCCGCGGTGAAAGTTTGCTCCCACTTCGCCGCACCCCCACCTCCACCCCCAGGCGTGAGGACCACATAGGAGTTCCGCGGTCCGCGCTGCACAAATACATTCATCAACAAAGGAAAGCCCATTAAACCTTCCCTCCTGTGAACTGGCCCCCGCGGGTACCTCTTTGAACTGACCCCCGCCCCGCAGCCCCTGAGCCATTTGGGGTGCGCTGGCCCTCCCGGGCTCGCTCCCTCCCTCCCGGCTGCGCACTTTTGCTGCGCGCCTGGTCTTTGAAGTCTCGTTACATTATGGCACAGCAGCCACGCGCTTCTTAACCCGCGCGGGGGCTTTGTGTAACGGAACTGACATTTGGCCTTGATACCTGTATCTCTTGGTGATTGCAACAAATTTCTAAAATAAATGTTGTGCTTTGATCTCCCTGCACTGCATTTTTAATGGACGCTCCAAACATTACTTTATTAGGAGGATTCTTTCTTTCTCGAGCTCCATGCAAAGGGAAGGGAGTTAAAGCACAGTTCTTCGAAGTCTCTCTCTCCAAACTCTTGTTTGGGTTTGGGAGGGCTGGAACTGTTTCAACAAATTCGGCGACTATAGTGCTTCTGAGCGCACTGTGCTCCAAGCACAGTCCTGTAGACTTTGCACTCTTTTAAGGCCACAAGCACGCTACAGAGGCACCACATTTTACAGATGGGCAAACAAAGGCATACTTTGCAGGATTCTCAGCGATAAAGAGGTGGGGGCACCTGCCTTCAAAGTGTGACCGCTTAAAAGCCCCGCTTGGCTTCAGTGGCGGCTTATTTGCCTAAAGACGCAGTCTTAGCGGGAAAAGTTAAATCCTGTAACTATGGAGGTGTAAATTGACTCTTGTAGCTTTTTTTTTTTTTTTTTTTTTTTTTTTTTTTTTTTTTAACTAGCTAACGCCTTTGGCCAAAGAAGATGCTTCCAGCTTACTTTTCCGCCTCCTGAGGAAGACGGGTTGAGAAGGCTTCGATAGGGAGAAGAGCCAGACTGCTTTCCAGGTTGCCCTGGCTGCGCTCCCTGGCTTCAGGTGCGCGCGCGTTGAGAGATGTCTCCTGGTCGCCGGTTTCTCCAGAGCTGGGTTCTTGCGACTGGACACCGGAAGGAGCAGGTCGGCCAGGCCTCAGAGCAAACCACTGAGTCATCTCCCCTTCCCGCTTCCACACCATCCCACACTCGTGTTCCGGAAGAGTGAGACCGCAGGGGTTGAGCTGTAAGGTGGCTGTTCACTGGTCCACGGGTGACACCTCGACGGGGAGGAGGAGTGGTATGGAGTGTGTGAGGCCTATTAGTCACTGCCATTTCCAAGTTGCGTCCGAAGCGTGGGAAAATATGGGCCTCCTTAATGACGTAATGTCAGGGTTCTTGATGGATTTGTGAAGGACAGTTCAGAGTTTGACGCTGTTAAGGAGTTCCGCTAAGCTCTGGAGCTAATTTGGGAGTTGGGCCACCGGGTTCTGGAACATCAGTCCTGATCAAGCAGTGGCCCCTTTACGGTGCATAAACAGCAGGCGTGAGCTGAGCTGGTTCAGGGCTTCCAGAGAGGATGGAAGCGGAGGATTTGAAGCGAGAGGCCGGAGAAGAACCAGGCTAAGTTCACAGGCGAACCACATCTCTGTGCTCCTACTGCCGGATCCCTGACTGGACCGGCCTCAAAATCGACGAAGGCCCCGTGTCCTTGGCAGTCTCTAGCCTATTATCCTGGACGGAAGGCTGGCAGGAGACCAGCTGACCCTGCCGGACCTATCGACTACTACCAAAGAAGTTTTGAGGGGGACACGCCCTGGAGAGGACTTCAGTGCCTGCGACAAAGAACCCTAGTGGACGAACTTCTTTCCAGTGATGACAGAAACAGGAGTTTTCTTTGACTTTTCTTTCCTCTCCAGGGACCTCCTCCCGGTGATCTGTGGTTTCATATACCACGGGGGTTGGGTGAAGTGTGGGTGGGAGTCGGGGAAGGACTGTAGAGAGAGGCTCACAAGCCTATCCAGCTTGTAACATCTCAAGCTTGCTTGATGATACTAAGAGAGGTTGCAATCATCGCTGGGGAGTCTCGATGGAGCCTAACCAGTGGGACGCTTATCCGGTCCTGCTCAACACACAAAACTGCTTGCTGGAAAGTACAGTACACACACACACACACACACACACACACACACACACACACACACACACACACACACACACACTCAGCGCCCACCACCCCATGTTCCGGGTTGTTCTGGTGTCCTGCCAACCTCGGTTGTGGGAGAAGGCAGTAAAGCGCAGTGCGGGTTTTTCTTAGATTCACTCTACAAAAGTTGTAGCCCGAGAAAAACTTCCAGGTCACCAGTGGGAGTCTCAAGAGGACTTGAGGCTTATCAAGCGGGCGGGTCTGGAGCGTGTGCGCTACCCACTGCCGCCCTGGGAGGCCGCCCAGTCCAGCCCAGGGTCACAACGCTGCTTGCACCTCCGTGGGCGGGCAGGGAGTAGGAGTAGCCACGCCCCAGGAGCTAGCTCTAGCCCGCGATGTGAAGATGAGGAGTTAAGTACCGGAAAGTTACCCTCATCCTAGTCTCAAAGTACAGCGCCTGAAAGCTGAAGGCAGATTTTTTCCTAGAGATAACAAAGACACTTTGTCACTTTGCGCGCTGCCTTGGTGCAAATCTTTAATTGCAAGTGGGGGTGGGGGATCGAGTGTCCCGAGCAACCCAAGCGCGAGTCTCCAGGCGGCAAGGCCCTCTTTGATCAGGAAAATCCAATTATTTGTGTATATACATTTCCCACATAGTGATTACTTCATTAATTGTCCCGCCTTTATCTCCTCCCTTCCCATCCCCCCTAATAATCAGTTCTTTTATCCAGACCAACAAACACACCATAGGAGCTTTGTGGATTCAAAGGATTTGCTTTCGCTTCTGAAAGAGCCGCTATTCTTTGATGATTGGGTAGCGGCAAACTTCAAAGCCATAAATCTTTCCTCTGACTGGCTGGCGGCCCAGCAAAGCCCTTATCAAATTCTTGGAGGTGATTCTGAAGCGCTCAGACCGCGCGCGGGGCGAGCAAACGGGGCGCGGGCGGGGAGGACTCAGAGGCACGCTGGGCGGCAGTTCGTCCTCGCCTTCGGGTGTCCATGCCTCGGTGGCCGCGTCCCGCTCCACAGCGAGCGGCCTTCAAGCAGTAGCCATGGCCGCAGTGGCCGTCCTCCGGAACGACTCTCTGCAGGCCTTCCTCCAGGTCAGGGCGGGAGCAGGTGGAAATCGTGTAGTCGGTGGGGGGGGGGGGCGTTCTGTGAGGGTACTCTGAGCATCTTAAATCTCAAAAGGACGCTCCCGCTTAAGGGTGCGATTGGAGTCAGACCTAGGCGCACCCACGCCAATTTTACACCTAACCTGATGTGTGTTGTGTGGCCTTTGGGGAGGGCTGCACGGATTTGGGGGTATGTGGATGTCAGAGTAGCAGAAAACTGAGTTCCTCTTGGTAGGCGCTCCTGCTGGCTTCCGCCTAGGTCGGGCCAAGGAGGAACGCGGTGGCTACAAGAAAAATAGCTTATAAAATGCTAGCGCAGACCGCCCCACAGCCCTGCTGTGGGTGTTTCCAGGCTCTTCCTGACCGGTCCAGTTCCTCTGCCTCCTCCTCTGCGCCTCTCTTAAAGGCTGGATGGCATCTCTTTGAACCAAGTAGTTTAGAGGGAGCCGACCGCGCACCGGGGGTTCAGGTAGCAAGGGAGCTGAAAGTTTCCCGGGACCGCTGGGTGCACTCTTGGAGTGCGATGAAGTCTGAGGGAGGGGCGGCCCGGCGGAAGAGGGGCGGGGGTATAATAGTGGGGGTGGCGGGCCAGCCCAGAGTCCGCGCTTGGAACGCTAACCTTTTGTCTCTTCCGCCCTCCCTCGCCGCCGCCCATGCAGGACCGCACCCCCAGCGCCTCCCCGGACCTGGGCAAGCACTCGCCTCTGGCTCTGCTGGCCGCCACCTGTAGCCGGATCGGCCAGCCCGGCGCGGCAGCGGCACCCGACTTTCTTCAGGTGCCCTACGACCCAGCTCTGGGCTCACCCTCCAGGCTTTTCCACCCGTGGACCGCCGACATGCCTGCGCACTCGCCAGGTGCTCTGCCGCCCCCGCACCCCAGTCTGGGGCTGACGCCACAGAAAACACACCTGCAGCCGTCCTTCGGGGCCGCTCACGAGCTCCCGCTCACGCCCCCCGCGGATCCGTCGTACCCTTACGAGTTCTCGCCGGTCAAGATGCTGCCCTCGAGCATGGCCGCTCTGCCTGCCAGCTGCGCGCCCGCCTACGTGCCCTACGCTGCTCAGGCCGCGTTGCCCCCGGGCTACTCCAACCTGCTGCCCCCGCCGCCACCTCCGCCTCCACCGCCCACCTGCCGCCAGTTGTCTCCTGCCCCGGCCCCAGATGACCTCCCCTGGTGGAGTATCCCACAGTCCGGCGCGGGGCCGGGGGGCTCTGGGGTTCCAGGGACCAGCCTCTCTAGCGCCTGTGCCGGGCCCCCCCACGCTCCTCGCTTCCCTGCTTCAGCTGCCGCTGCTGCAGCGGCTGCCGCTGCCCTGCAACGGGGCCTTGTGTTGGGCCCGTCGGACTTTGCACAGTACCAGAGCCAGATCGCCGCGCTGTTGCAGACCAAGGCCCCCCTGGCGGCCACGGCCAGGAGGTGCCGCCGCTGCCGCTGCCCCAACTGCCAGGCGGCTGGCGGTGCCCCCGAGGCAGAGCCGGGCAAAAAGAAGCAACACGTGTGCCACGTGCCGGGTTGTGGCAAGGTATACGGCAAGACGTCGCACCTGAAGGCGCATCTGCGCTGGCACACGGGCGAGCGGCCCTTCGTGTGCAACTGGCTTTTCTGCGGCAAGAGCTTCACGCGCTCGGACGAGCTGCAGCGGCACCTGCGGACTCACACGGGAGAGAAGCGCTTCGCCTGTCCCGAGTGCGGCAAACGCTTCATGCGCAGCGACCACCTTGCTAAGCACGTGAAGACCCACCAAAATAAGAAGCTCAAAGTCGCTGAGGCCGGGGTGAAGCGGGAGAACCCGCGGGACCTATGAGCGCACCGGGACACTTACGCGGCCACTCCTGCCCAAGACACCCTTCCCAGCACCTTCACTGCCAGGCCCGGGAACTTGTCATCGAGGCAATGGAGAAAAAACTTTAAAAGCGAACTTTTTATTGTCTTCCTCCCGAAGCGAAGCCCTGCTGCCCGGTCCTAGAGCGGAGGACAGGGCAGGCAGGGCTGGGAACTGGGTTGTGGTTAAGAACCCGAGTTCCTCTAGGACGGTTCCAAAGTCCTGAGAGCCACCGCCTGTCTGGGATAGCTAGAGTCGGGGATTCTACCCTGGGCTGACCTTGGTTATAGGAGTCGCTGCTGGAGGAAGACGGACCGACCTTGGGAGATTTAAAACAGGGCTTGAGTTTTCGCTAGGCCTGTTTCGGACTTTGTACAGGTTATTTAATAATAGCTTTGTTAAAGAGTAATTATAATTATAACATTAATAAATGTTTCTGTTGTTTCTCAGCTCCACGCAGAGCTACAGCATGGTACGTTTCTGTAAAGCTGTTGCAGGGTGAAAATAAATGCGTTCGTTCCAGGGTCTCCTTGGGAAGACCCCCGCAGAGCTGGTCTCCTCTGATCTTTTCTTTCTGGAGTCCTCGCTGAGAGGTCAGGTTTCAGCAGGGCTCTGATGGTTCCTGTGTGCTGCCTGTATCACAGGCCTCTTTGGTTTCTCAAGTTTTGGGCAAGTGTGTCCTGGAAGCATGAGCAGGCGCAGGGTAGCCAGTTTTTTGGTAAAGAGGCTAGGGCAAGATTTGCCAGTCCCGGTTTAGGTTTCTGTCCAGGACTTGATGCACTTATTGTTTGCTTTATAAGTTTGATACCTGCTGTGCAAAGGATGAAGCAAATTCCCTGCTGTCTTCCAGTTTTTGATACTCCGGGGAGCTAAATTTTCTCAGGGCCTTCTCTCTGGTGAGTTGTTTTGTTTTTTTGTTTTTTTTTTTTTTTTTTTTTTAAGTTAAATGGAGAAATTGGCAGCTCTCATGTGAATTGGTCTCTGTCAGAACAACACCAAAAAGGAAACTGTCAACTCTTGCAGAGTTCCAGCCTGGCCATACACTGTTTGTTTGTTGATCTTAACAAGTCTGGTTTCACACAGACCACCTAACAGAGAATCTAGGTGGGCCAGGAAGTTTTAATTCTTCTTGCAGCTTGGATTTTCTTTTGAAATCATCCCGCCAGACAGATTTCTCTCAGGGACAAGCCAGAGATGCTTGCTCATAGCCTAGAAATGTAGAAACACGATTTTTAAGGATCTAGGTATCTCATCTTTCTCTTAACTTTTTAAAGTTTGAAGTCTTCTTTTTCCAAATGTCTCAACTCATTTGTATTGTAATATTTGTATTTTCAAACCCAAAACTTAACAAGCAATTAAACACTTTCCTTTAGAATCAGCAAAATCTCAAAATGGGATTTAAATTTTGTTACTGTTGTAAGCTAAGTCAAAGCCAAAATGTGGTGAATGGTCTTTTCATGATACATGTATTTATAATATTTCACCGCCTACCAAAATCAAACTAAAGGGAGATTTTTTTTTTTCAAAAAGCTATTGAGTGGTTCTTGAAAGTTAGGTAACTAAAACACAAACAGCAACATAATTGAAATGAGAATAACTTTTTATAACGCAAGAAATAGTTTAATTGTGTAATGTGAGACAAGACAGCAAATGTATGTAGCTACTTGCCCTCTTTAGAAAATTTGAACTATTTAATAAACTTGAATGCCAGCCATCCTGGTCCTTAACTTCAGATGAGTGAGCTAAATGTCAAGGGTGTGGCTGCTGTGCAAGCAACTGTAATAGAGTTGCTAGGCAGTGCAGGCAGTACACACCTAAATGTGCACTCGTAATCTAAGTCCGATAGAATTAATTAGGAGTGTTATCTTGATCTAGACCCAGCACACTTTATACGGATAAGCAGAAAAGTTGCATGAAGTTTTCCACCATTCCTGAGCCGTGGCCTGGGATCTAGTTCAGACTCAAGGTTCCTTGCAAGTGATGGGGACTTTGGGCTCAGGAAATTCGAAGTGGTTATGTCCTGTGAGAAGAGGAGCTTGAATTCTTTTTTTTTTTTTTTTTTTTTTTTTTTTTAACCAAAGTATCAGAATTGCCACTTTCTTTTCTTTTTTTTAAACACAGCTGTGATTACTGACAAGCTATGCCCTTAACATTCAAAGAGATGAGAAGAAAATAAACCTTTTCATGGGGGGTGGGGGAGCAACCAAAATGTATGAGATTGAAAATTAAACAGGGATTGTGAAGGTGGTAGTTCCAGAACTTTGTAATTAAAAACTAGATTAAATAAGAGGAATTTACCAAAATAAGGTATATATAACTTTAAAAACAGAACAAAGTCATGTGAAGACAAAATTAACTTTCTTAGGATTATATTTAATTAAGCCTGCAAAATTCAAAAGCAGCCTTTAACCTAATTTGATACATGATTAATTTTTTGGCCATGTGTTGTATCACTGAAGCTCTTTCAATTACTTTAGAAAAAGAATTAATGTCATTATTGAAGGAGAGGTCACAAAGCCATGGTAATAATAATATCCAAATATAGGAAGGCATTCCATGCATATATTGAAAAAATAAGCTAATATAATGTAGGAATGCATTCACGTATACAATCTGTAGAAATTTGAAATATTACAAGTTTTATAAGTCTGCAACCAGAGTACCATTTAAGGACATTAGAACTTATTTTGGAATATCAGTATGCAAAAATAATATATGTCACTTAGGCACAAACTAAAAATACCGCTTATAGCAGAAACTTTAGTGGAATTAAAATGAAAAGCTTAGAAGTAAATTATTACTAAATGTGAACTACATGTTATTTCAGAATCGGAGTTTGCCAAGACCAAAATGCGAGTTTAGTCAGCCAACTTTCATCAAGGTTTTATTTAAGACTTAAGTACACAATTATATAAAAACTGAAAAGGATATGTTAATGATTGTCTCATGACACTAAGATATATATATATATATTTTTTTTTTTTTTTAAAGAAACTGGTTTGGGCAGAATGGAAATAGAGAATATATTAAATTCAAAAGTGGTGACATTGTTAAGTGTACACTCAAATAAATGAACCACTTGGGCCAAGAATTTAGAAACAGAGAAATTGAATAATATATAAAGTAGGTAATTTGAAATTTTGTGTTTCTAAATTTAACAATATAGTTTTCTGCATTTCTCCAGAGAACATTGGGAAGATAGCCCCATAGGTGGGCACTTGTTTTTAATGGATCTCGTAAATTTGCCAAAGAAAATACAAGTGTAACTAACATCAATTTCAATTGTTTTTAGATTTACTAGAGCTAAAATGCATTTTTAAAATTTATTTGACTTAATTCAGTCAAACAAGACTTGCTGAGGCTGCTTCCAGTAAAAGCTTATTTGGATAACATCCATAAAAAGGCGGGTTTTTACCACAACGTGTGTATGTGCTGTGTTCTATGCTAATACTGTAGGCTTTGGAGTCATCTATTTAAAGCCGTGTATTTGGGGTCATTTCAGTTCTGCTGGGAGAAAGTGATAGAGCGCTGTGATATCCCCTCTCTTTTAAACACTTCTTTTTTGTGTTGGATGACACTTGCTTATGTGGGCCTCTGTCTAGAGTCGCAAAACATGTTTCCGTACTTCAGCCTACCGCTTTACACAACAGGGTCAGGTGACGAGGCTTTTGTTTGAGACAGAGCTATGGTGAGGCATCAGATATAAACGCTGATGTCTGGTGAACAAGTACAGTTCACTACTGGCCCCAACCAACTACCACCACATTCCTCTTGCCTGCATGATTAGAGGGAGGGCTTTTAACAGAATGAGACCTGGGGCTCTTTGAAATGTGGATGCCATACACCTTGAGGCCAGTAAGGAGGAGGATGAAGCAGTGGGAATTATAGGCCAGTATGGGTTATGGGTTATGCTGTGAGTGTGAGGCCATCCTCAGCCACCAAGCAAGACCATACCCTATTGCGACAGCCCCTCCCAAAACAGAAATGTGTGCTACCATAGTGTGATAAAGTAGGGATAAAGTGTGAGAAAAATAATGGAAAAAATCTAGGTAGTTGAATATTTACGGTGAGCTGTATTTATATTAATATGCCACAGTGATAGGCTACTGTAGTCATAATCTGATTCATTTTTCTCTGGTATTAGCAAGCTTCTACATTTTTGCATAAAGATCTTGATATCTGTTGTTTTTTAATTATCTGGTGTTGCTAGATACAGAAGTATTTCAATTTAATTGAAGGACGCTGGGCAATAATTTGCATAGTGTGCCTGACTGTCATAAGTAAGTGATATTAGCTCAACCAAGGTACAATCCAGCAGCTTCAGACTGTTACAACTTTCTTGACCACTATTTCGCTGGCTGTTTCCCTGCTACAGTGACATTTTAATTCTTCTTGGACTGTACAGGTCTCTGCCTGGTCCTAACCAATTCTCTAAAAACAACTCTCAATGGGATGATTGATATTTAACCCATAATTTGGTCCACACATGTGAACTTCAGTAGTTTTTGCACAGCATATAATATCCTAAAGTGTGGGCTGGTTTTCTATATAATACAAAAATTGAAACAGGGAAGTCATATCTAATTCTCAGTTTGAAACAACATGGAAAATCTACGGCTTTCGCCTTCCAGAAAGTCGATTGGCCCTATGAAGATGGAGACTGTAAACTATGAACTGTAAGTTTGGTCATAGTAAAGCTATTTACTTGTCACACTTCTGACGTAGACAGTACACTAAATTCATATAACGTCCAATGAGAAGTCCCTGAGTATAACATTAAGCCCTGCGGGCACTAGTCATAACACGGCCAGTACTATCTAACACGCACATGGAAAGCATCTGGCCTTCAGCTCTGTTTCACCCAATCTTCCAAGCCTACCTGCTCATGTATGCTGAAGATTGGGAAATGCGTCCTCACTGTCAAAGTGTTTGGAGACAGCATCCGAAAACTCTACAGCAGATACTGGGAGTGCTTATTTCTGTGAATTTTATTCTTATGCCCCTATTGTATGGAACTCAACTGTCTTCTAAACTATAATTATTTAAAACTGTATTTTGTTTTTATTCTCAGTACTGGGCATTGAACCTAGCACCCGTTCAATTAAGGAAGTGTCCTACCACTGACCTGTATTCCCCACTCCCAGCCTTGAACCTTCATCCTCTGCCTGAGTATCTATTTTACAGTCATGTGCCACCATGCCCAGATAAATCTGTTCTTTGCATTCTTAATAGATATTTGTGTCCCGTGGAATAAGTTTTACAGATGGGAGACAAATAGATAGGTCTACCTCAAGTCATCTTTTATTTATATAGTATTCACTGGTGTTTTTATGAGCTTATGACATCAATGAAAATATTCACATAGCAATAGGAAGGAAGATTATAGATGTGATAGGGGATTATGGCCTGAGATAATACCAGCCTGGATGGATTTTTTTAACTGGTTAAAAATTATACAGAAATAAAAAACAAAAAAACCTAGGGTCTGTAGCTAATTTGGTAGAGTATTTGTCCAGAGTGCACTAGGTTCAGGGTTCAGTGTCTATCACCTCAAAAGGTGGGGAGCTACAGTGCACACCCCAGTGTTCAGTAACTAGGGGCTGGAGGATTCGGGGCTCAATGTCATCCTCAGTTACACAGTGAGCTTATCAGAAGTTAGCCTAGACTACACAAGATCCTGTCTCAGAAAATGGGGGGTGGGAGTGGGGTGGATTACCTAAATCTACATGCACAGCCTTTTGTTTGACTAAACTTTTAATGGAGATGTAAGTGGAAACCATAAGCATTTCCCCATTTATATTTCTTATTGAAGTTGCATTTGGCGACTTTTCCACTTTCATCCTCGATGGAGCCCACACCGTCTCTTAACATGACTCCATACAGCTGGCAGGAAAAGTGGTGCAGAAACAATCCCTGCTGAGCCTGGGCTTGAGATACAAGGTCACTAAATGGGTGAGAGGTGCATAAAGAAAGCACGTCCTGGATCACAGCTCAGACTCACCAAGAGCAAGTCTGTATGTGTCCTGCAGAGCCCTCAGCTAGGACCTGTGGGTTGCCGTGCCATCCTGCAGAGGCAGATCCACAGGTGGGGAAAGGGAAACAGACAATCGGAATCAAACAGATGCACGTCAATCCATGTCCATCTCTGGCGTAAAAACTTTACGTAATGTGTCTCTTCCTCAAAAGCAGACCCACTGTTTGATCTGGCTCACTGTAACATAGACCCCAACAGGATTCCGACCTATACAGGCAGATACAGAAAAGGGGTGAAGTGGGGTCCTTGATCAAGCGAGCTGGGGTGAAATATCAGCACCTTCTCAGACATAGATCCCCGGGAAGCAAAACTTTCCACTTACCCCAAAATTTCTGAATTTATTTTTCAAACAAACAGTGAGTGTGGAGCAGACATAGGGCTTTACTGCAGACATTCAGACTCGGTGATTTTTCTGGAGTGCTTCAAAACTAAATCCTGTGAGCGAAAAATACTCAAAAGTGCCGTACAGTGTCAACAGTGTAATGTGAAGACCCCAGATCTCTGGTATCTGGTTTCAGAAGTCTCTTAAAAAAGCAAACAAACTAACAAAGATTTGTTTTCATAGTTACAAGCATCAGAAGATAAAGACACCTTAGGATAACCAATGTGCCTCATAGAACTGATGGCAGAATTTAGTGGCACTTCCAGTTGTGTTAATGCTTACAGCTGCTGTGCATGTTGCATGCCCCCTCAAGGCCTGTTGCTCTTTGTCAAGATTTCACAAGGGAGGGCGGAGAAAAATGAAAAGTTCAGGCATCTGTCTTAGTTACTTTTCTACTCCTGTGAAAAGACACTATAGCCAAGGCAACTTATAGATGAACAATTTTATTTGGGTCTTACAGTTTCTGAGGGTTAGAGTCCATGGCCGTCATGACAGGGACCACAGCTGCAGGCAAGCAGGCTTGGGACTCGAGCAGGCGCTCAGAGCTTACATCTTAATCTGCAAGTAGGAGGCAGAGAAAAACCTTTTGAAAGCTCAAAGCCTACTCCTGGTGACACACCTCCTCCAACAGGGCCACATCTCCTCCTCTTTCTCAAAGAGTTCCACCTATTGGGGACTGAGTACTCAAATGTATGAGCCTATGGGAGCCATTCTCATTCAAACCACAGCAGCAGTTTCCGGAAAGCTTAGTAATGGCGGAGTGCAGCCAATGTACCTGAAAAAGGGGCCCTTGTACCCAGCCCCACAAAGAGCCAGACGTAAAAGGAGGAGTTACATTTTCAGTTAGTGATGGAGGGTCTGCACATCAGCAGGTTTAGGACATGAACATCACACAGCAGAGGGAGTGGAAAACTTTTGAGCAGGGGCCAGCTGCCCAGTGTGTTTGGGAGCCAATGCTATGGCAATAGATTTTTTTTTTTCAAAACAGGAAAACTTTATCACATACCAACAGACAAAGAGATCACGCTTAAAGTCAAGCATGCTCCTGAGATCAGTTGATAGCGGCAAGGTGATTCATAAGAGGGAAAGGGAAGTCACGTTTTTGGCTGTGTGGCTTCTTGCCTTTAGACAGGACACTTTTATGGGAGTGGTAGGAGAGTTTTTGAACTTCGGATATCATTGGCCAAGCTGGCTTTTTATACTTATCTCCATGCTTGAAGCATCAGTTTCAAACGCTGGTCATCATTAGCAGATGATCTGAAGGCTTTTCCTGAGTGGTAACTAAAGACTGCTATTTAAGGGCTTGTTTTCCTCCTAGCTGTAATTTGAACCCAGAGCTTTGTCCATGGCAGGCAAGCTCCCCAACACTTAGGTTTTTAGTATGGGCTTTCACCACATAACTCAGCTCAAGATCAGCCTGGCTCTGTCTCCCAGGATTGCTGTTATACCTCATCAAACCCATCTATGTAGAGGGTTTACGCCTATGTTCAATCCTTAACCAATTTCAGTGCCCTTCTTGTCATTATTGAGTCCTAAGTCATGAAGAATTGATGACTGGCTATATTCCGCTGATCCAGGTAGTTACAGATCTGTTTTGGCCTAAGGGATGGGTCCCTCAGATAGGGTAACAATCATTAATGGGAGGCAACCATTTGGCTGGCCAATCCAAAGGGATGAGTGTTGCCTTGACTAAAAATTATTGCAGAGGCAGAGCACAGAAAGGTTAACCCAGCCTGGTGGCAAACAACTGAAGATAAAGAGGAACCAATCAAGGGGCCAGGAGATGGGCCTGTTATTGACTTTTCTTATTTTGAAATCTTAGTAACTGGACTCCAGCCGGCTGCCTTGAACTGTGGGCCGGGCAGAAGACACACAGAGGCCCAGGCACCACTTAGATGAACAAGTAAGTGGTGAAGAGATGGAAGAGAAAGAGAAGCAGGAGGGCGTGTCCACAGTGAAGAGGTGGAACTGGAGACCCAGGGTAATGAGGAACAGCCTTTTATGAATAGCCTGCCCTGCCACCTGAGGCCCCTCATTGGCCATGAGGTAGTGTTGAATGCACAAGAGATGTCCCCCACTAAGCCATACCCTGCACTCCCCATTGTCACCAGGAGAGCTGGCCCCAATGTCATGTGAATGGGAGAGCTGGTAGGCTGGCCAACTCAGCTACCAACCAGGCCGAGATCTAGGCCTTTGAATTGGCCCAGTCTAACATCTACACCATCTGAACTCCTGGAGTACATGAAGGTCCCGCAGAACCAAAGTGTAGCAGAAGCCAGAGGCCTCGAACCAGACCAATGACTCATTGCAATGAACATTTGCAAGTAAAGCTATTTGGGCAAAGGGGCATACTGCGTGACACACTGCAGCTTCCATGGTAAGACTGATGATGATGATGGTGGTGGTGGTGGTGGTAGTGATGGTGATGATGTTTTTTCTTTTAAGAGAGAAGGTTGCAAGGGCAGAGGACAGATATGGAGGGATGAAGAGATGAAAAGGATTAGGATGCATGATGTGAAATTTACAAAGAATCAATACAAAGTTTTTAAAAATCTTAGCAATTTCTAGGGGCTAGAGTTAGTGTTCGGTGGCTTTTCCAGAGGTCCTAAGTTCAATTCCTAGCATTCACATGACATCTCACAATTGCCTGTAATTCCAGTTCCAGGGCATTCAAAGCCTTCTTCTGACCTCTGTGGGCACCAGGCACTCACACAGTGCATATACATACATGCAGTCAAAACACACACACACAAAAATACATTTTTTTTTGTTTTTGTTTTTTGTTTTGTTTTTAGAGACAGGCTTTCTCTGTGTAGCCTCGGCTATCCTAGACTCGCTTTGTAGACAAGGCTGGCCTCAAAATCATAGCAGTCCACCTGACTCTGCCTCCAGAGCGCTGGGATGGATGAAAGGCATGCACCACCACACCCAGCTAAAAAATAAATTTTTAAAAATCTTGGCAACTTCTATCCAAGATTAAAAGATATATTATATCTTGCAACCAATTCTATAGCACAGACTTGCCCATGTGAGACGAGTAGAAAATCTAGGA
This sequence comes from Acomys russatus, assembly GCF_903995435.1. Taxonomy (NCBI): domain Eukaryota; kingdom Metazoa; phylum Chordata; class Mammalia; order Rodentia; family Muridae; genus Acomys; species Acomys russatus. Next base: position 16,229,978 of record NC_067160.1, on the reverse strand, counting down.
CAATTTTATTATCCTGGGATACATGGGCCTGACGTTCCACCATGGTCCTACAGGCCTCTTCACTTGGGACATTATGCTAACTCCAAATTGGAACCTGTTTTTGCCATTTGCTTGGCTTCTAGCAGTAGGTGAAGGCTAAAGCCCTCCAGCAAAGATGACTGTAGGAATGTAATCCACCTTGTTCTTATTTTTCCTGGAAAGTAACTGAAGATGAATTAGTAATTGACAAGAATATTTAAGAAGACGCTAAGATGTGGCTCAGGAGGAAACAAGAAAAAAACTTCCTCTACTAAGTATACTTTGATGTGCATGATGATCATGCCTGCAATCCAGCACTCAGGAAATTGAATCAGGAGGTAGCCAGCTCGGGCTAGAAAGTTCCAGGCCGGCCTGGGTTACAGAGTGGGGTCTTGACTCCTCAAAATACTTAGAAGTGAAATAGCTTTCTAGCTTCCATAGCCATTCACTATTTGAGCACTGCTGCCAAGTGTACAATACAGTGGTAGGATACGTGCCTTCTGGCTCCTCCGGGCTCTGTCAGGAGGTCATTAGAAGTAACCCGCTAATCAAGATGGCTCAGCGGGTAGAGCCATTTCCTTTACACTGCCAATGAAGTGGGTCTGTAGAACCTATGGTGGAAGGGGAGAACCAATTGCTGAAAGTTACACTCTGACTTCCCCATGCACACCACACACACACACACATACACACACACACACACACACACACACACACACACACACACACATCTACTTCATAATAAACAGCTTTTAAGTACATGGGCAGGAAAAAGCTTTGAAAGACAAAACAAGGATTATATTAGATACTGGCCTTGCTGGAAGATGTCAGTAGGGGCGGGCCTTGGGGGTTTGCAGTCCAACCATGTCTTCCCCTGTGCTGTTAGATATGACCGTTCAGCGTCCTGTTCCTCCACTTATTGCCATGCGTCCTCTCTGCCGTGATGGACTCTCAGCCCTCTGGAGCTGAAAGCCATAACAGTTATCTCTTACTTAGGTTGCCTTGAGTCAGAGTGTTTAATCACAGAGACAGAAAAATCACTAACACAGCACCATTTGGTCAACACAGAGCTTTGGAAGGAATGGCCTCAAGCTTGGCTCACCTGGAGCCTATGGTTTCTTTGTTTTTTAGGATTTTAGATTTTTAGCTTTGTTTTGTTTGGGTTGGTTGGTTGGTTGGTTTTTCTGTGTTTAGTTTCTCTATATAGCGCTGAATGTCCTAGAACTTGCGCTGTAGACCAGGCTGGCCTTGAACTCAGAGATCTGCCTGCTTCTGCCTCCCAAGTGCTGGGATTAAAGGCAGGTTCCGTGCCCACCCCAACCCCACCCCACTGCCGCCACCACCACCCGGCACCTGGAGTCCACTGTTGAGTTCAATTTTCTATTTTTCTGTAGAGTATGGCTATTGTCTTAAAGTACTGGGCCACTACCATTTATTTTCTGCTCTTAGGAACTGTATACAACTCGACAGGCAATGGGCACAAAGTTTTAAATGAAAAAACAAAACCAATAGAAGCAGAACAAATCCACTTTGCAAGAAGCATAACTTCCTAAAGTCTCAGCCATCTTTACCAAAGACAGTTGTGGTTAATTTAGAAGTATGGCCTAGTGATGTTTATTATTAGCCCTGTAGATATTATTATGACAGTATTTTCAAGCCTGCCAGCAATCAATGAAACACAGATACCTATTGTATTTTAAAATAGCCTTGGTGCACCTGGGGCAGGGCAGATATTAATCCCCTAACCTACCTCCCATACTGGGGCAGGTATCCCATACCTGTTCCAATCCAATGCCATTTGCTTCTAATAATTTCTATTGAGCTATCGCCCATCCGTAATCCCAAATACTTGCTGATCCTCTCCATCTGAGCTAACTCTCCATCCACACTGGCCATGTGCCTCTCCCTTTCTCTCACCATGGTGCTGGTCTCCCTTCTTCCTCCTCCCTCGTCCCTTTGGGTCTCCTCCCAGAAGCCTGAGAACCTTAGTCACACCTATCCCATTTGCCCTGCCCAGGTGTGATGGCTTTTTATTGGTCAAACAGGAATAAGCTCCTAGGCAGGGTACAAACAATTTGGCAGACCAGACCAACCTCCAACAGACAGTAGAAAAACTGACTTGTTAACTGAGTTTTTAACTTATTTACTTACTACATGGCAGACGTTGGTGGTGCACATGCCACAGCAGTCACGTGGAGGCCAGAGGACAGCTTGGGGAAGTCATTCTTTTCTTCCACCATGTGGTTCCTGAGATGGCTCACAAGTTGTCGGCCTTGATAGCCAGCACTTTTCCTGCTGAGCCATCTTGCTGTCCAAACTGGGCTTAGCTTTGTCAGAAAAATGGCCATTTGCTGGCAAATGTGTTGGAGACAAAGCAAAACTGATAGCTGAGACACAGAGCTCATGTTTAAATTTAGATGAAAGTTCACCCCAGCCACTAGTGAAAGAAATTAGTTATGTCCACTGCTTATGGTGTTTTAAAGTAACGGTCATGGGGGAGACGTGGCTCAGAAATTAAGAGCACTTGTTGCTCTTCCAGAGGACTCGGGTTTGTTCCCTGCAACAACCAGCTGGCAGTCCAGTTCCAGGAAATCCAGCAGCTTCTTTTGACTGCCAAGGACACCAGGCACATACACGGTACACAGACACATATGCAGACAAACACTCATACACATAAAAAAAAATTTTTTTTTAAACTGGCAGCATTAAGTTAGGACCATTTTCACATCTTTCCTAAGAACAGGTTAAGAATGTCATGAAGTCTTTGTTGTTTTGTGTATAGAGACTTCACTTGGGCTTCTTAGGGAAAACAATGTATGTCTCTAGCTTCAAGTAATTTGATCACACAGAGGTTGTTTTTTTACACCACTTGTCTTTTAGGACCTGTTGGAGATGGTTCAGCAGGTAAGGATTTTCTGCTAAGACTGAGGGCGTTGGAACCCTCATGGTGGCAGGAGGGAACCCATACTTTAGAGAGAACTGACTCCTAAAAGTTGTCCTCGGAATGCCACACATGGGTAAGGAAAGGCTTAAGGTTGGCCATGTGCTATTATGGTGATTCCTTCCCTAACAGTTGTTAGTAGGACAGATAAACCCTTTTATATGACTTGGAAAATCCCCAGGAGTGCAGGCAGTTCAAGTGTGGGGCAGCTCAGGTGTGGGGCAGCACAGAGCAGGTGTGGGAAAAAGCAGGTGTGGGGCAGCACAGAGCAGGTGTGGGAAAGTGCAGGTGTGGGGTAGCTAGCACAGGTGTGGGGCAGCTCAGGTATGGGGCAGCACAGAGCAGGTGTGGGAAAGTGCAGGTGTGGGGCAGCACAGAGCAGGTGTGGGGCAGCTCAGGGGTGGGGTAGCACAGAGCAGGTGTGGGAAAGTGCAGGTGTGGGGTAGCTAGCACAGGTGTGGGGTGGCTCGGGTGTGGGGCAGCACACAGCAGGTGTGGGGCAGCTCAGGCGTGGGGTAGCACAGAGCAGGTGTGGGAAAGTGCAGGTGTGGGGCAGCACAGAGCAGGTGTGGGAAAGTGCAGGTGTGGGGTAGCTAGTACAGGTGTGGGGCGGCTCGGGTGTGGGGTAGCACAGGTGTAGGACAGCACAGGTGTGGGTAGAGCAGGTGTGGGTTGCCTACCGCCAATGGGAATTTCCCAGATGAGCTGTTAGAGACCTTCCACCCCAGTAGCAGAGTGTGTTTTTGCCTGGTTCCCTATAAAGCTGCCTCACATCTTGAGGAACTGTCCTCTTTGATGCTCCCATCAAGACTTTAGTCACCTGGGGGTGCCCAGAAGGAGCCAGGGGAAGCATTAGTCTCACTTTCTCTCTCTTTTTAAGGATCAAAAGATCCTCATTGAAATAAATTTCTGATAGGGCTAGTGCTACAGCCACTAAATTCCTTAGCTTCTATTAGTCATCATACCACAGACTAATAAAACACAAGCCGACCCTACAGACATTTTTTAAAATTACATTAAGTCCAAGCACAGTACAGACCACCCCAGATCCCATAGTGGATAAACAGACTGCAAGTGAAGCTTGGTTCTACCTTAAATTTTTAAAATTTTAAATGTGTCTATATCTCTGTGGTTGTGTGTGCAAGTGAGTGCCAGTGCCTATAGAGGCCAGACATGTGGGATCCCTGGATTTACAGGAGTTACAGGCAGTTGGGAGTCACCAGTAGGATCTGGGAACCGAATTTGGATCCTGGGAAAGTAGTACACGCTCTTAACTGCTGATCCAGCTCTCCAACCAATTTTACAACCGAAAGAAATGAATGAAGCAAATTATAACTACAAGCCCGACTTCCCGGATAGATGACCTCACACTGTCAGAAGAGGAGTGTGGGTAGAACGTGGGTGTGCTCATCCTCCTGCAGGCTTGATGTCAGAGCTTCAGGCCAAAGCCTCCCCTGGCTTGCGTCTGAGGCACTGGAGAAGGCATCACCTCACTCACGACATGGTCCTGGGGTACCATCACAGCCTCACAGCCCTACACATACCTGGTCACTGGGAGCTGGGAATGAGCCTAGCAGTCCTACCACCACCTGTACTTCTCTGGTGACAAATGTAGGAGGTTTCCTTCTCAGCCCATAAGCTGTAGCTACTAATGCAGAGTGCTGACATCACCTGTGCCATGTCCTGGACACTGTAAAAGATCCTGCTGGTGCCATGCCTCTCTAAGAAGGCAGCTGCCAGCAGGTCTAGCCCCAGGGCCACCAACGCTCACGGGGCAGAATTAGGGACAGTCTCCTTCCCAATCCATGGTCTTCAGACTGTATCTGCTGGCATCAAGCTTTCCCTGAGGAACCAGAGGAGGGTCTCATGTGTGTTTTTCAGCTCCAGTACTGTAGCAACCTATACCACAATCCTCCTATGTTTAAAAGCCCCCCCTCCTATGATCTGGGGACAATCCCCTACATGCCCAGCAACACCAGAACCACACATCCCCAAAGCTAAAACATCCAAGGGTGAGAGATCTGGCAAACTGAACGAAATGTGCAGAAAAGGGACACTGCCTTATTCTTTACACACACACACACACACACACACACACACACACACACAAACTCACCTCAAGATAAGTCAGAGACATAAATGTGAAGCTTTAAGCTATGAAATTGCTACAAGAAAACAGAGAGGACACGCTTGGAGGCATTGATTGTCAGACGTTAATTTTTTTTTTTTTTAAACCAGGGGCCCCAAAGGCTCTTTACAAAAGTGAAAATAGAAAAATAGGATTATATCAAACCAAGAAGTTTCTGCATAGCAAAAGAAATAACGGAAATAAGAGATAAGCCACAGTGCGGTGGAGAGATGGTTCAGCGGTTAAGAACTTGGCATACGGTTCCAGAGGATCCTGGTTTGATTCCCAGCACGCACATCACTCACTGGCTCGCAAGCATCTGTAGCTCCCAGAGGATACTCTTCCGGACTCCCACGCCACGAGGTATACAAGTTGTACACAGACATACCTGCAAGCAAAGCATACATTTAAAGTCAATGATTCAAAAAAAAAAAGCGCTACAGTTTGAGAGGAAATATTTTCAGACTCGTTGTTTGACAGAGGATTAATGCCTAGACTCTATGAAGAACTCAAAAAGCTGAGCACCCAAGAAACAAAATTTTAAAAATGGAATAAAGAAGTAGACAGACACGTCTCACAAGAAGACACAATTGGCACATGGCGGGGGGGGGGGGGCAGGGGGATGGCTATTATCAAAGAGACAAAAGGCAACAAATGCTGGCAAAGTTGTGGAACCGTGAGGACACACTGTTGATGGGAACGTGAGTTAGTTTGGATGCAAACATGGTTTTGTTTTGAGTGTGGGATGTGAAACAGATTTGGTTGAGGACATGTGATGCTTGTCCGCTGGAAACAGACTTGTGGAGGGTAAGTGATGTTTGTCTGCTAGAAAGGGAACTGCCTCACGTGGGGCCATTTTCTTTGCCAGTTGATAAACATTCCAGTATGAGCTCTGAGAGGAGATAAATATGAGCCCAAAACCAGAGGCTTGGCTTTTGGCTTTTGCATTGCTTCCCATCACTTGGCTGTCCGTCGCTTTGCTTTGAGATGTGCCTAGAGAGAAGCACTCAGAGAACATTTCAAAGTTTGGGGTTCCAGTTGCTGTGGTTGTGGTTGCTTTGGCTGAATTTCTGGTTTGCTGTTTAACAGGTTTTCTGGGATCCTGATGAAGAAGAGTGGAATTACCCTAAAGAACTAAGTCTTAAAAAGGGCTACTTCTCCTGTCCCTGTTAACTTTCTCTCCTTTCCAGGGTAGGTGGGTTAGAAGGGAGATAGAGGCCTTAAAGAACCCCAAATAAAGTAGGTTTTTAAAGGATCAAAGCCTACACAGTATGGATATTTCTTTAAAAATAAAGAAAGAAGAGGGAGGAAGGAAGGAATGAAGGAACCACAGCCCAACCCATTAGCAATCCCATCAAGTAAGCACCTATCCAAAGGAGGTGAAATTATATGAAGGAGACACCTTTGCAACCTACTTTATGGCAGCACCATTCAGAGAAGCTAAAACACAGAGTCAACCTAGATGCCCAGCAGTGAACTAAGGGGTGGAGAAAAGATAATGTGGACACATAATGGACAGTCATTCAGCCCTAAAGAAAATAAAATTCTGTCATTTGCAGCAACACAGATGGAATTGGAGGCCACTGTGCTAAGTGAAATAAGCTAGGCATAGACAGATATCACATGGTCTCATCTGTTCTTAGAAACGTGTACAAACCATAGAAGAAATGGCAGTGCCTGGAGCCTAGGAAGAGCAACGGGTAAGGAGTTAGGAGGAAATTCTTTAAGAAGTGCCAACACAGGGAGGAAGAGTTAATTTGGTTTTTGCTATTTTGTTTTGTTTTTTTATAGCATATAGCATAAGTATTTGTTAAAATATTTTTTTTTTGGTTAAAAGAATTTATGCTATATTACAAAGTGACAAAATTTTCAGCACATAAAAATGATTAATGTTTAAGGAAATTCTCGTTGCCCTGGTGATTATTGCCCACTGTATACATGTATTAAATTACCATAATGTAACCACAAAGAGGTACAGAAATCTGTCTCAATAAATGTCTCAATAAAACATAAGTGACTATAATAATTAGATTTGAAAGCTCTGGCTCTCATTTAAGGAAACTATCCTTTCCCAAACCCTCAAAGTCAGGCAAGTTGGTATGTTCAGTTAACAATATATGAGCTGTATGCTTGATTTAATTCTGTATTCATAGCCTTTAATTTTCAGGTTTAGAAAACCAGGCCTAAAGCAAATGCAAAACATACAAACATAGCTAAATTCAATTTAGCAAATAATGATATAATGTCTGCAATTTAGCAAACAATGAGATAATGTCTGCAGTAAGGGTATAAGGTACAGTGAGGGTTCAAAGGTGAGTAAAATCTTTTAAGAAACCCATGTGTCAAAAGAGAGAAAGCGCATGCACAGATGAACATAAAACAGGACTAAGGCCTGCTAAATGCAGCCACCAACTACAAACAAAATTCCTCAAGCAAAACAAAAGAAAGGGAAATGGCCCCAGGCAACAGTAAACTGTTATAGTCCACAAGTGGGTAATCTGCCTGGAAGAGCAACCCACAAGCTACACCTTCAGGATTCAGAAAATAAATCATGTATTACCCAGAGATGGCCATTCAAGACAGACTGGTTCCCAAGCAGCAGCAAGAACAGCAGTGGGATCACATGTTAGAAACGCAGATCCAGGGGCTGGGGGCATAGCTCAGTAGGTAGGGTACCTGCCCAGCACGCACAAGGCTCCAGGTTCTATTCCCTCCCCAGGGCCATGGAAAACCAGGCACAATGGAGCATGCCTGTGATGTCAGCACTCGGAGGGTAGAGGTAGGGGAATCAGAAGTTCAGAGTCATCCTCTGCTACATAGATAGTGAGTTTGAGGATAGCCTGGGCTACGTGAGATCTTGTCTCAAAGAAGAGAAAGAGAATGAAAGGCGAATCTTTAGGTCCAATCCCCAAGACTTCCTATATCAAAGCCAGGGGGCCTGACAGCCTGGGTCTTAATAAATCGTCCAAGCATGCGAATTCACTTAAGCTTTGGTAATCACTCATTTCAACCAGTAAAGACAGAAAGCCCATGGAAAGTACCAGGAGCCAGACTAACTCATTTCTCACAAGTTATTTGGGAATAAAAAAATGGAGAATCCACTTGGCTGAAATGTCCCCTTAACTAAGACAATTGGGATTGGCTGCCAATGAGAAGACAGAAATAATAGTCTTAATTAAAAAAAAAAAAAAAAAGATTCCTAGGAGCACAATACGTAATTACATAGACAGTCCTTTTATAGGGTTTAATGCCAATCAAGGTTATATTTTTGAGTTATAAATCACGTATTTTGTTTCTTGTGTTATTTCTTCTTTCCCTTCTTTTTAAGTACACAAAGCCGTTTTAAACATATAAAGTATCTGACATGTTGGTGGCACTTTCTTCATAAAGTGGAATGATGACTTTGTAGCAACATCTGTTTTCTTTAAAAGGATTCTCAGCCAATTTATCTAACTCACTGTCACTGGATAATTAATAGCTAAGAATCACAGGGCACACATTAGCTTCACACACATGTCCCATGCTGCAGGACTGTGGTGGCATGTAAAAAGAACAGCGCCACTGGGAGCCTCTAGTTTGCACAATAGTTTAAAAAACAAAAACAAAAACACCCAAGGGAGCTCAGCGGCCCAGGACTTGTCTATAGTACAAACAAAAACTAGGGATTTTGTAGACACGGGGCCAAATCCAGGTGTTTTGTTTTATCTGGTGTTATCCTGGCCCACATCAGCCTCTCTTCCATAACATCTTTTTTGCCCAAGAGCTATCTCAGGCCTGTTTTTTAGATCGATTCACAGTTGAGTAAAACTTCTTGGAGAAAGAGCTTATTTCTGACCTTGATAATAACAGAAAGCCTCAAGGAATTACCAGGGTAAGTGTTTTGTTTGTTTGTTTGTTTGGTTGGTTGGTTGTTGTTGTTTCAGTGAATGGGCCTCTCTGTGCCCTTAGGCTAAATTATTCAATCACCATTGACTAACCGTTCTTAAGAAGAACCCCAGTAAATGACAAAAGGGATCCCTCTCTCTCTCCCTCCCTCCCTCCCTTTCTCTCTCATACACACACACACACACACACACACACACACACACACACACACACACACAAGGTCCATAGAATCATGAGAGATCAAGATAACTGGCTATGATTAGATAAACTCTAATCATCAATTCTTCACTCCAGATTGGTCAATTTAACAGGTGGGATTGGAGATCTCGATCTTCAACAGAGCAGAAAACAGCATGCCGGGCCCAGGAAACAGCCACACAATCTACAATGTCCTGAGAGCAAGCAGCCTAATAGAGACGTAGTAGCGCCAGGGTTAAAGAAGATGGAGACCAGGGGAGACTCGAGAAGTCACATCAGAAGTTTGCCCTGACACTGCCAAAGGACTGGGAACAGTGACTCGAGTTTTTGTGTGAAGGAAAATTGTCAGCCGTACTTACTTAAGCACTTAACCCTGAGTTATACCCCTACAGCTGCTCATTAAGTTCAGGGGTGAGGCTAGTGCTAGCTTCATTACAATCATCTCCCCAATGACTCTAACCCAGGCAGGGGGAAGAAACACTTTAGCACTTACAGAGGAGCAGTCTTCTAGGTGAGAGATCCCTCGCGATGGCAGGTGGTGCACCAGTGGGGCCTGGAGAGATGGTTCAGAGGTTAATAGTGTTCACTGCTCTTGCAGAGGACCCAGATCCCATTCCTACCACCAAGACAGTGGCTCATGATTGTGTAGATTGTGTGGCTGTTTCCTGGGCCCGGCATGCTTTTTTCTGCTCTGTAACCCCACTTCTGACGGATCCGGCACCCTCTTCTGACCCCTATGGGCACCAGGCATGCATGCACATGGTATGCATATAAACATGCATGAGGCAAATACTCACACATGTGAATTTTTTTTTAAAGCCCACAGCTGATGTGCTGAGACCCACGACAAAAGATTCGGTGCTGCTGAAGAGAGGAAAATGACAGGAGCTTTCTCCATCTGCAAACCATTGCCAAGTTGAGTCATGAGCCATTCCTCCGTCAGAATGTAAGAATAAAGACAGCAAATGGCCACTTCTGTGGCTAAGTGCTCAACCCAAAGCTAATAAATACCCAATAAGAGTTGGAAAAGTTGATTAAATACAGGCATTCTAGACATGAATCTTTCCGACTAGTAAAATCGAGAGGTTATCAAGATTTATGAGTAACGTGATGTCAGAGCTCACTCTTCATAGGAAGCAGCCAGTGCTTGTCAAGGATGCAGAGGCACCGTCAGCTGGAGCTCAGCAAGCCAGTGCTCCAGAAGGTATTTCTTCTGCTTCTGCATTCCCGCCAGTCACATAGCCCGTGATGCTTTACAACCAGGTTGCCTTCTATCCATGACTAGAACAGTTTTCTACTATAATTTATATAGTTTAAGTAGTGAACCAAATGTCTCCAAGGGTTTTCAAACAGTCTTGAAGGAATATGCAATGTAAGCATTTATAATTGCCTCTGGAAACCTCAGCTCTTTTTGAAAGTTATTTGCTTTCTTCGATTAAAAAAAAAAATGTATGGGGTGGGGCGGGGCGGGGCGGTGGATCCATAGTTATGAGCACTTGTGCTAATCTGAAGACCTGAGTTCATAAATGCTCAGAAACCATGGAAAAAGGAGAGCATGGCTTTCCACACCTGAAACCCAAGCCTTGGGCAGCTGAAACCAACATTTAGTACATCACAGGTTTGCTGCATCTAGAGTCTAAGCACTGGCCAGCTGTAGCTTCAGCTGATGACGCTCTCCTGAGTAAATCTACAGTCAAGAAGTTGGCTGTATAAACTGACAACATGACTGCTCTGCGATAGGGTTAAGGGGAGGGAAGGCTTTTTGCTGTAGATACGAGGGAGAGCACAGCCAGAGGCCTCTGGAAGAGCCCAGAGCAAGGAGAGAAAGTAGTAAGGCAGAGAGAGAGAGAGAGAGAGAGAGAGAGAGAGAGAGAGAGAGAGAGAGAGAGAGAGAGAGAGAGAGAGAGAGAGAGAGAGAGAGAAAGCATAGCCTCAATAGCCGGGTTATAAGGACAATCAGTAGCTGGGGTGAGGGAGGCCACGTGCTATAGAAGTTTAGGGGAGGGGAGGAAGTGAGAAGTAGTAGCTGCTAGGGCTGCGCGGGGAGCCTGGAGGTCAGCACGTGTTTTCGTATTCTAATAGGGTATGCTAATAGGCACCACAGGCAACCCTTTGTCCCTTCTGCAGTGGGCAGGGACGTGGCGGCTCCTTTTGGTAGAAGGGAACCAGTTTCACAAGCTCCTGAAGAATGCTGGCTTTTGTCTAACCCCCAAAATTTGGGGAAATGGAGTTTCCTTCGGTCCTGACATTGGCCAAAGGGTCTGGAGGGATGGCTCGGTGGTTAAGAGTATTTGCTGCTCTTGAAGAAGACCCAGGTTCTGTTCCCAGCACTCATGTGGCAGCTCAAAGCTACCTGTAACTCCAGTTCCAGAGGATCTAACTCCTTCTCTGGCCTCCGGGCTCTGAGCACACATGTGATGAACATATATCCATGCCAACAAATGTACCTGCCCCCACATCACACGCACATAATAATAACAATTTTAAAGACTAATCGAGGGTCATATTTGAGTTTGCCTACTGTTCTCTGTGACTCAAGGTGTCAGTAACAGAGGGATGCCTCAGAGGCTAAAGGCCCTCACTGCTGATATTGTGAGGATCACAGATCAAATCTCAGTACACACACTGGTGGCTCACAAACGCCTGCAACTCCAGCACCAAGAGATCTGACACGCTCTTCTGTAGACAACTTTGTAGACAACTGCACACACAGAGGCAAACACAAACACAATCACTTTGACTCCAATCTGTTCATGCCCTGGAAGTTCTAATCAGTCAACCATAGGTGTGCAGCTTCTTTCCAGGAAGTTCCATTCTGACAAGATCCCCAGCCTCAGCAAGACTTTTTAAAATGAGATGTTAAGCCATTGTGATGTGTCTGTTACAGTAACTAAACTCTAACTGGAGGATCCTATGGCATTTCTAGGGCAGCTATTAGCAGGTCCCCTGCTGAGTCTCCTGGGGGGGGGCAGCTGTAAATTACAGCCTTTCAGGAAGCTGGTTTGTTAGGACCTGTTAGTTCCTTTTGACTCCTAGGCTGGCTGCGTCCTCCACTTGAGTTCTCAGCTCCCTTTCCCTCAGGCTTGTCCTTTTAGGATGAGGCCCTGCAAAAGACTAATCAGCATTGCTTCAAGCTATGCCCAGGGTTAGGTGCTGGAGAGACGCCTTTCAGTTCTTTATTCACAGCACAGTTAGGGCTCTTCTCCTGAGTCGGTCACTACATTAGGCACTCAGAAATCAGCAGTGGAGGAGAAGGAAACATAAGCTTAACCCTTGCAGGAAACAGAAAGGCAGGAAAGAATGCACAAAGAAACAGGATAATCTCAGGGAACTGAAAATACAAAGGGCCAATCTGGAATTCGTCTTTTGGTGTCCAGCAAGATCACACAGAATTGAGTGTCCTCCATATTCCAGAATACCTTAGGAACTCACTGGTAGCTAGTCTCAAAAAAAAAAAAAAAAAAAAAAAAAATGACTTCCAAACATTTTGTCTCATACACACCTGCCTCTAAGAGGGAGATATGTCATTTCCACTCACTAGATTTTGGGGAAAATTCACCCCATGGATGCTCCTGAAGGCACAGAAAAATACAGAGATGGATACTTGTATCGACCAGCTAAAAACACGTGCTCTGAACTGGAGGTTTCTGGTTTCTTTGAAGACTCGGTTGTGCCGCGTGGTGTTTTTCTGGAAGAGATCTTGTGAGAAGGCACGTGGTGTTGTTCTGAGAGAAGATACGTGAGCGGGCGTGCGATGTTTGCAAGAGTCTAAATAGAACCCAACGGAAGGTGGGAGAAGGCTTTTGCACTGCTACCCAGCCGTGCACTGGTTCACTGGTCTTTGTTGGTCTTCGCCTCTCAGATAGAAATGTTCTCAGGGTGCTCCGGCAGATCCTGGCCTCTCCCACTGACTCATGCCGATTTGGCGGAACCGTGTGGTTTCTTCTGGATTGTGCCACCGCTACAGATTCATGTGACTGTTTTGGTGTTGGCTATTGGACTGGACTGGTGGGTGGTATCTTGACAATGCTGAGTGGTATTGGCCCAAGGAACTGCATCTAAACAGGTCCAAACCCCTTTCTTCTATTAACATTCTTTCAACCCATCCTCTGGTCAGTGGGCTAGAAGTGAGGTTGAAATGTTTAAGGCCCCTAGATAAAGTAGGTGTAGAAAATCTAATCCTACACTGCTGTCTGAAAGTACACCCAAAAAGCCATTTTTTGTCACCAGTATTCACTGTCTTCCCCATCAGTGATCTCAGCCATATACATCATTAATCTTCTATTTGTTCCCTTGACTCCCCAAGAAGAATGTTGAATACTTAACCGCCCCCCCCCCAAAAAAAAAAAAACAATTGGAGATAGAGGAAACCAGATCTTTAAACAAAAGTTGTCATCTCTTCTGTCTTCCCATTCTAGCATGAATGAGGACTGAAAACATCTCTCTGAGACCTGGGGTCACTCTAAGGGAAGCACCCTGAGAGAGAAAGGGACAGGAAGTGTGAATGTTGATGTTTTCTTGAGGAAACATCCTGAAAAGGACGTGTGTTTTGGTTATCCCAAGAGATGTTTAACCCTAGAACCACTTCTGTGATTGGAGATGGTCACCTCTCTGCACAGTGAGAAAAGGACATGTACATTGTGAATATTGGCACAGTGTCAGGTGGGGGGGGGAGGAATTAAGAATCCATACAGATGTGGAGGTTCGGCAGCCAGTTACATGAACTGATTTCCTGCTTGAAAAGAGGGAAACACTAGGGCAGGGGTGAGCTTTGTGAAGCAGGGAAGTACCAGGGGAAAGGGCTGGACAAGAATGAAAATAGAGTCACTGCTGGAGTCTCCTGTAATCCAGTCTCACCGGCATCAGCTCCCGACTCACTCTCTTCGGGAAGGGCTATTATAGCTCCTGATGAGTTCCTTCCCGGTGGTGCTGGAAGGTAAGGGGGATGAAGAGAAATGGCGGGGAGTGGTGATGATGTGATGATGTGCGATGTATGAGACGTGAGAGAACTGTGGAGCCCTGGGAAAGGGTGGGGGTCCTCAGAGGGAAAATGACCACGTCGATGGATTAGAAGTCTGAAAATGTTGTGAGATGTGAGTCTCAGAGAATGAGGCGAGAAAACGCTGTTCGGACAAAGGGATGACTTTAAAATGTGGTTATACGAGAGTTGCCATTGTTTGTAATAAGCTTAGGTCACTATTTTTTTTCCCCCAGATAGGCTTTCTCTGTGTAGTCGTGGCTGTCCTAAAACTCACTCTGTAGAGCAGGGTGACCTCAAACTCAGAGATCCACTTGCCTCTGCCTCCTGAGTGCTGGGATTAAAGGCACTACTACCACCCAGCCTAGGGCACTATGAAACAGAAATTCAAACTAAGTGACCAGAAAGACTTCTCAGTGGGTAAAGACCTTCGCTGCCAAGCTTAATGACCAGAGTTCAATCCCTGGAAACTGCATGATAGAAGCAAATAACCAATTATGACAAAACCTCCACACTTACACCATAGCCCACATGTATACATAGCTTCCTAACATGTAGGCACATGCATAATAAAGAACTCCAATTTTTAAAGATTTATTAAGTATACAGTGTTTTGCTTGCATGTACACCTGTATGCCAGAAGAGGGCATCAGATCTCATTGTAGATGGCTATGAGCCACCACGTGGTTGCTGGAAATTGAACTCAGGACCTTTGGAAGACCAGGCAGTGCTCTTAAACTCTGAGCCATCTCTCCAGCCCAAGAGATGTAATTTTTAAAAATAGGACTATACAGTAGCACAAAGGGGCTGTCTTCTTAGAAGGGTAAAGGACGCAGACATGTCACCCGTGAGGAACAGCCACTGCCCTGAGTTGAGGAAAGTCTACAGCAAGGAACAAATACACATAAGTGTTGTCCATCCAGCTGTAGTGTGGCCAGCAGGCATCTCTAACATTCAAGAAAATCCCCAGTCGGTAAAAAGATGTGGCACTGTATTAGGTGTCTTCCTGGAATGCTGTAAGCTTCCTATGGCAGGGCTTGCCTGCGTGTCTGGGAGAAACAATTGACTGCAGTGCACTGTAGTGTAGTTGAGACACAGTTGGAAGTGGTGACATCCTTTAAAGTTCTGACAAAGGGAAGAGTCCTGAGAGTGTGTCCACAGAAATATAACGGTAACCTACACTGTTCTCTGAAAAAGGAGAAGTGTTGAGCACAACTGACCTCAGCAGTGTGTTAGCACTAGCTTCATTAAGAAGAGCAAAATCAAAACAAACAGCAAGCAAAAAACAACGGAATTCTGGGTGGTCTCACTGAAAATAATGCCCATCTCGCACTGGCAGCTGGTCTCTTTCTGGTCTTTTAAGAAAAAATTACTTAAGCAAATCAACTTTAAAAGTCATTGCTGTTTTGTATACACCGGTGTTTAAATTCATCCACATATTAGGAATTGGGAGACAATCATGATTTCTATGTCTGCACTAATAATCTTTTGGCTCCAGGCTCCCTCTGCTGACTCCAAAATAATAAATAAACATTTCATAGGCACCCTCCTGACTAGATTCAATCCTATGTGAAAGCCAAGGCAAACAATCTCATGCAGTAACAAAAGCTATCCTTAGAAGGAGAAGCAGGAAGTTGAACATTTGAAGAAAGGCAGAAAATATAAACTGATTTGCAAGATACGCGTATAGATAGAAGCACATGCAGGTGCCACTATTTAACCTATTCTTATCCGAACATGACAACTGCATGTGGTTTGGCCCAATATTTTAATTTTTAGTTGTCAAAGAGAGCAAGGTATCACCTGAATACACAGGTACATACAGGTGTGTTGTTCAGCGGTGGCTTTTGTCTTCAATAAAAACTCTCTATAATAAAACTCTCTAAATGCAATAATCAACTTCCATGTTTGTTAACTAAAACTAATTACAGGATGTGTTAAGTCTAGTGCCTTCTAGGAGTGTGTATGTGGTGATTTTGTTTAGAAGAAATACGCCTTTAGGTTAGGGTAAGATACAAAGTGTTTCACGTGAGAAGATAAATGAAAGAAATGCGCACCAGCCCTGTGCTGGAAATTAAACACCATCCTTAGCATTTTAACTGTGAGAAGAGGAAGTGGGGTAATTTGCATAGACTTCAAACAATCTCACAACTATTGAGCAAACCAGAAAATCCTGGAAAGAATTAGAGCTAGAAGCCAAAGTCAATACACTTCAAACAGCCTCGGTGTTTCCCAGCAACTAGCAAGAAAGCATCTTCTGCTAGCTTCACACTTTGTACAAAATAAATATTAAGTCTGTTGTTGGTACTTTTCCAAAAAGTTAATATTTTACAGTTCAGAATTTTAGTTTAAGTCTGCCTTTGAAGCTCAAAGAATGCCTTTTGAAGTTATGTTTTCATAGACCTAGGAATTTGGTCTGAGAATGAAAGATGTCATCAAAGATTTATTTACAAAGATGGTCATCAAAACTTTATTTTTTTTTCTTCTAAAGACAGGGTTGTTTTTCAAGACAGAGTTTTTCTGTGTACCCGGCTGTCCTCGAACTCACAGATCTGCCTGCCTCTTATACCTGAAAACCTTATTTCTTAGTTATGCACTCTTCAGCACACACATTTCATGCCCAGCATACAAGCCTTGTTAGCAGCTCCCAGCTTTTTCAGAAACAATAAATAAGGAGAAAAGTTAGAAATTTTTGAATCGGGGATTTATTGAGCAAGTTATAAATAAGTTGTACTATGTCATATATATGTATATATATGTCATTAAAATATTTTTGAAGACTAAAGATGTTGGGAAAACAAGAGAAAATATTAAACAACAACCAAAAAAAAGGATACCAACATATATATATATGCACAAAAGAGGTCTAGAAGTAAAAAAATAGAATTAGTGACAGGGGTTACTACTGGGCAGTAGAATTCTGAGTAGTTTAAGTATTTTATAGTTGGATTTTTTTTTTTTTAATGCTGTAAATTGTCCCAGGGTTTTTTGTTTGGGAGGGAGCCTGTCTGCTTTGTTTTCAGTGCTCAGCACTAAGCCCAGGACTGCAATATGCTAGGCAAGTACTAACCTACACCTCAATCCCCACATTAGTTTTATACTCAGAAAACATTAAATGTTATTAGAACACTTTTTTGTATCATGCTATGCTCACCTTTAGATCCATAATAAAAATTATCCACTAAAAATCACGGAACTGGAGCTCAAGATGTAGCTCAGTGGTAGCCTGCTTGCCTAAGGTGTACAAAGCCTGGGATCCAATCTCTAGGACCATCCACCAACAAACAAAAAACAACAAAACAAACCCAGGGGGTTTAAAACTGAGAACCTGCTGTGGAGCGATACTGTGTTTGTATGCCAATCTGACTTTCTCTTTCACTTCTTTAACACAACCCCTCACTAGGCAGATACTTAGATAAACGTATTCAGTGTCCAAGTGCCAGAGCTAAACTTTGGTTTTATATTTGAGCATTATGTCAATCACAACTTCTGCACAAAGGTTATAATAGAGATAGGCAGTTATTTCTGATGTTATGCAGATGAAGACAAAATGTAAGGCTTTTTAATCAGAGTGAGGTAAGATACCCATTATGGGGTTGACAGCGTTACTCTGAAAGTCCGTTGTTTTATTTAGATGCATACTGCAGCAGAACGGATTCTATTACCTAAGAGCTGCCATTTAGTCTGTAAATAGTTTCTGAGACATAGGAGATATAGGAACAATAGACACGTCTTGAAAATCCTGCACTGTATAGACTGGCTTGAAACTCTCTTTTGGGGTGTAGCAGGTAGACAGCTTAATCAGGTCAGCTTGAAACTGTCGTACATAAAGTAGGACCATGTGTGCAGCAAGGCCACTATCACCTGCTTATTAATACCAAGCAAATGTAACAAAAACAATGTCTTTAAAACATAATAAAGAAATACACTTTCCCTTTGCCTTTACGGAGAAAGATCTTAGGTAAAAACTTAAAGACATCTGGTATGTTGTGGAGTGTCTCCTGTCCTACAATAACGGAAGTCGTGGCTTGCTTGGATCTCATCAAACAAGACATGCATTCGTCAACTTCATTGAGTTCCTTAATCTTCCACTCTAGCTCCCCCCCCCCCTTTTTTTTCCCTGTCATCCACGACTCAAAGAGCTGTAGAGAATACCTGGATGGATGAATGATGAGAGAATTTAAAAATAACTGAAGATAACTGAAACTCTGTAATACTTGTGGTTCTGAATGATTCTGCTACTTCTATTTTTTTAAAATAATATCATAATTAAAGCATTTTCTATACATTGAAACTCACCATCAGGTAAAGAGCCCAGAGAGTGCTTAATATAGTAAATATATCTCTTATATTCTAGCCACTACGTGAAATTCGAATCCAGGTTTGATTACAACAACCGAGTCTCCCTTCAAAACTCGTTGCCTAGCAACAAATTCTCCGTGTCCAAGGAGAGCGGTTACCCATTTCTCCTGCCCCAGAAGATAAGCTAGAGAGACAAGTGAGATTTTCTAACAGAGAGTCCTCCCACCCTCTTTTATGACCGAAGCAGTGAAGCAGAAGACCTCCTCCGACTGGCTGAGGTGCTTCAGTAGCAGCCCGGGCGCGAAAGGGAACCCAGACTTGGCCCGGGCTGGGTGGGAAAGGCGAGTCTGGTTCTAAACACCTGAACCGATCCCTAGGAGAACTGATGTCTAGACCCCCAGGAAACCCATAATCTTCTAGGGGCGATCTCAGGTGCAGGGGATTTCTGTTCACCTACATCCAGAGGCAACCATCCCTCCCAACTCAAGGCATCTTTTCTTCCACAAGTTGCAACCCTCAAAAGGCCACCTCGCCCCTTTCCCTCTGCCACATAGAGTCAGGATCAGGTATGGACACCGACCTTCCAGTCTCCCTGTCTCCGGCCTTTCTCAAAGTAACCAGGGTACGTGCTCAAGCCTGCCCCAGGGTAGGCGCCACCAACTTGCCCCGCAGCGTGACCCCCAGACCCTCAGGGCGCTGGGCCACTCGTGCCTCCCGCCCTGCCCTCCGCGTGGGTACAGCAGCTGGCCCCGCCCCAACCTCGTCCCCGCCGCGCGCCCAGCGCCCCACCCCGGGCCCGCCGCGCTCAGCTACGCTCGCCCCACCGCTGCGTGCCCCCGCCACGTCGCTGGGCGGCTCCCGCGGCTCCCGGGGCTCTAGCGGCAGCACCTCCGGTCTCCATGGCGACGCGGCGAACCAGGCTTGTAGCACTGAATCAAGCGCTAGCGGCGAGCGGGCCTGGACCTCCTCCTGGTCAGCTCTTCGCGGGATCTCCTTGGCAGGGCCTCCAGCGGGTAAGCAGAGCCGCAGTGACAGCGAGTAAAACTTCCCCGCGCTCCCACGAGTGGCGGGACCCAGCCCTCACCTCCCACGGCGCCTAACTCTGAAAACTTCTCTGCTACTACTCCAGGTTGGGGTTCTGGAGCCCCACGGCTGTCGAGGCATCGCCCGAGAAGGTAGGATGCGCGGCTGAGAGGAGGGGAGGTCTGCGTGGTTTGTGTGGGCATCTCCCCCTGCTACCAAAGTGAAAACCGTCACGTTCTGTTCCAGGGCTTCCAGCCCCGCCCTAGTCCCCCGGGTTGTCCGCGGTTCTTTTACTTATATTTGCAAACAATTTAATTTAATTTTTTTTTTCGAGACAGGGTTTCTCTGTGTAGCCTTGGCCATCCTGGACTCACTTTGTAGACCAGGCTGGCCTCGAACTCACAGCGATCCGCCTGCCTCTGCCTCCCGAGTGCTGGGATTAAAGGCGTGCGCCACCACGCCCGGCTCAATTTAATGGTTTATAGCGATGAGCATCCCTGGCTTGGTCTCTACCTGTAACTTGTTTGGCCATAGCAATGTGAATTTTGGCCCTTCTGGATCGTCCAAGAGGAGGATTCGCACTAAATCCAATCTGAATGATTTTAAAAGTCCAAAAATCAAGTTTCTGATTTCCGACTCCTTGAACTACTCTGCCTCACGCCCGAATAACATTTAAATGAAACGTAGCACAGTGACATCGGAACTTGCTGAAACTGTTTGTTCTTGCCCTAAGAAAGTTGCTTTAACTATTTTAAATAATTTGTTTCGTTCTCCTAAAACCCACAGTTGATGGCTCCTGAATCTTTAATATATAGTTATACAATATAAATATTTACATGTATATTTATATTTACTGGGGTTTTGGGTTTTTGTTTTACTCTCCAGAAAACCACCTCAGCAGAAATGATCTCTAACTGTTGAGATTCCAGAGCTAAGCCCACACTCTCCTGGACATTCCCACTGCACCCTCTACAGAATCCCAGCCTCTTACCTCTTGCCCTGCAGTGAAGTTTACTTCCTGCTTCCTGGTCCAAGCAGTCTCAGGGTTCAAGTAAAACTGGTTTAATTCCTGAGTACTGGGGTCAGGATTGTCCTTGCAAGGCCCGGTGACAGGTGATGACAGCAGTCGGGGGGAGCTGAAGTGGTTTCCTTCTATTCCCAGTTAAGTTCAGTTGTTGTGTATGTTTACCTGTACAGGAGCCTCGGGGTACATGACTATCTTTAATACACATTTTATACTTAAAAGAGCTGAGTTACAGGTTGGTTCAGGAACTGACTAAACATTACAAGATCTGTTGAGATTTGAACACAGTCTGCTTCCAGCAAGCTGCTGTCCTGTCAAGGAGGAAATACAGTTTATATTTAAGTACTTCCGGGTATAAAGTGATGGATGATCTCGCTGTATGTGTTTGAGACTGTACGGTAAAATGTGCCTGGGTTGTGCTATGCCTCCTCACCACAGTTGCAGGACAGAACATGTACCTGTCAGTCTATTCTCTGCCAGTCAGAATGCAAGGTTGTTTATAAAAGCAAATAGGATAAAAGGGTCAAAGGTAGCTGCATGAATACAACAAAGGAAAAATGCTATGTCTTCTATTATCACAAGGGAAACCTAAAATAAAAATTTGGAGAATCTGAATATTCGGTGTTATCAACTCATTGGATAAGAGGCTAGTGGACCTTGCAGTCCACATGGAACCTGAGTGGCCCCACTGGCTTCTGGTTAGTGGCATATGCCTAGAGGCAAATGTATATGAGATATCGTACATCTGTTTTTGGGGTACTGCGTCTTCTGAATCGGGGTGTTTTCTGTCAGCTTGAGCTAACCACATTTCACACGCTCAGCTCCTGCACAGGGCTAGTGGCTGCCATGTTGAACAGCTGGACTCTACTGGCTTATACGTTGTATTCTATGTTATTTTCCAGTTCTGCTCTTTTCAGCAAGTGTCCCGTCCAGCAGGACCAGTAATTACGGGGTCGCGAGGGGAGCCATACCTGAGGGATGGGACGGGAAAGAAAGAGGCGAGACCAAGTAGCGTTCCTATCAAGGTCCGTTTATTGAATCAAAAGCAAAAGCTTATATGGGGTGGAGGCAGGAACTAAGCAGTAGGAGGGGCCCGAGAATGTATCTAGATAATACCATCAGGGGAACATTCTGTGGTTTGTCTCGGAACCAGTTTCTATCTTATCTTAGCTAACTATCTCTCGGAAAGTCCCGAGCTAACCTGCTAAACAACATCTGCAGGGGCTGAAAGGAGGAAGTTAGCTTTGGACCGGGGCACCAGCATCTTTCCATAGCCAGTAGACTCCTTTAACCTTGAATGACCCTGGGCTGGCTCCGAACATAGTGCTTACTGAGCATCGCCTCGTGCGGTGTAGAGTGCGCTAACCCTAGAGATAGGCAAATACATGAAGTCCCTTCTCAGAACTCTAGCTGGCGAGAAGACAAAGAATAAATAAATACATGAGTGAAACTATGACTGAGCTCATATTTGGCTTCATGGAAGACTTCTAGCCCTCTATTTTTCTTTTATCCTTTATTTTTTCTTTTCTTTAATTTTTTTTTTTAAGACAGCGCTAGTATTTAGCCCAGATTGGCCTGGGAGTGATGTTCCAAATACCCCTGCCTCAACCCACTGGGATTATTGGCATATACCACCATACCCAGCCACACAATGGAGCTTGGTGCTGGGGTCCAGGCCAGTCAGCACCTGATGACCTGATGACTTGATACTGATGTAGGATACACACTTACAGCTAAGAAACAGTTTCTCTCACTCTCTGTCTCTTTCTTCTTCTCTCATACTGAAGATGGGACACGGGAATCTTGCATATGCTAAGCAATGACCTGCCACTGACGACAATTGTTGTTTGCCCAGGCTTGCCTTGAACTTGGCTGGTCTGGAACTCGCAGTCCTGCTGCTCAAGCCCTCCTGCAGTCTCAGGCGGTTTTTTGTTGTTGTTTTGTTTTGCTTTGTTTGTTGTTTGTTAGTTTGTTTTGTTTGTTTTGGTTTTTTCTTTTTCTTTTGCTACTGTGCTGGGCTAAGAACTAGTTTCCTTTCTCAAGATCCTTTCTCTGCAGTTGTGGTCATTCCTGAATTCTCTAGCCAAGTCTCCATGTTGGGTATGTGCATACCGGTGCTTCTCATCTGTTTCTTGGATGCTTTGAACAGGATTCTACCCTTGGGCTTCTCTTGTTACCCGCAGATGATGCAGCTCAGTACAGTTCTGTTTCTGGATGCAGGCTATGAGTCACCATAGTCTGCGGGCTGTCGGCCAGCACTTTCTCTGAACTCTTATCTGGTCTTCCTGCCTCTGTGCTCTCTCAAATTTACCTGCCACCAAAGTTCTGGGATCAACTTATTCATCTGATCTTCTTCAAAGCTTTGACTTTGGTTTACATTGCCCAGTAGTTACAGCATGTGGCAATTAATGGCATTTTTACCTTGTCCCCACCAACATTTCCAACTTCCTCTGCAGACATTCCCGAACACTGAGCTGGGCCATTGCTATTGCTACCTGACTGTGGCCCCTACTTGGTTAAATGTCACCTGCACAGTGCCACTCAGGTGGCATCCTATGGAGAAAGATCCAATATTACAGTGCTGCAAGCTTGTGCGGGGGGTGGGGGGTGGGGAGAGGTTGGGGGGGGGGGATTCTCTTCCATTTATTCAACACTTCTCAGTTAACATGCCCATAGGCTATGCTAATTCTGTTATCAGAGCTCTTACTGCAGGGTACCAGGGATGAGAGCAAGAAGAGCCATTGTAGTCAAGGAAGTAGTCAAAGTTTCTTTTGGTCTCAGATAACAAAAACAACAAACTCTACAACCCAATCTCGGTTCAAGAAAAATGAGAAATTAACTGTCTGGCCCATGGTAGGGACAGAGGTTGAGTGGAAACAAGGACTTCAGACAGTTTTAGAGATGTGTGTGCCTCCTGTATTTATGCTCATTCTTTCCCTCTCCCTCCCTCTCCGCCCTCTCCTTTCCTCTCCTCCGACCTCTCTTCAAGAGCTTCTCATTTCTCAACCTGGAGTTCTAGACTCACATTATGCCAATGCTATGACAGTCCTGGTTGGAAAACCTCAGAGAGAGTTTATGATGAGCTAAGCTTGGCTCACAGGCATGCCACTGGGCCTGTCACTGTTAGCTTATGAATTACCACAGTGGGTGTCCTAGCTGGATGTTCATCATGCTGTGATGAAGTACCATGACCAAAGCAACGTGGAGAGGAAAGGGTTTATTTGGCTTACACTGCCACATAACTGTCCGTCACTGAGGTAAGTCAGGCCTGGAACTCAAATGAGGCAGAACCTGGAGGCAGGAACTGATGCAGAGGCCTTGGAGGGATGCTACTTACTGGCTTGCTCAGCCTGCTTTCTTATAGAAGCCAGGACCACCGGCCCAGGGATGGCACCACCCACAAGGGGCTGGATCCTTTCCCATCAACCACTGATTAAGAACATGCTCCGCAGGTTGCCCATAGCCCATCTTATGGGAGCATTTTCTCAATTGAGGTGCCCTCCTCTCAGATGACACTAGCTCCCGTCAAGGAGCCATAAAACCAGCCAGCACAGTGTGGGTGCTGTTGTAGTTGGGCAGCTAGATCTGCCATAAAATCTGGGGATAGTGACTACATTGTTTATGGGTTCTTGTAGAAAACTACAGCTATGGAAGAAATGCAAGAAACAGAGAATAGGTGCTGGGTCTTGGCAGTGGCACTGGAGGGGAGTTTAGGAACAGCTCAGTTAATGGCCTTTCTCCTCAGTCTTTCCACTTCTGATCCTGGTGTTCGCTATTATCTCAATTTTAACAGTATAGGAAATCACACTGTAGCCCCCAAGAAGCCTTGGACAGCGTGCCAAAGCCTGAACAAGAACGTGTCTCTTCCTTGAGATGCTGAACTTCTCAAAAGCAGGAAATCTTCACCTTTGTGTCTGCACAGCTTAGCACAGACTTGGGATGTGTGGCAGGTGCTCACAGAAAGTTTGCTTTTCTGTTTTGGTGCTGAGGGAGAAACTTAGCACCACCCCACACATGCCCGCTGCACAGCACTCTTCCTCTAAACTACAACCCCGGCCTGGATGTTTGTTTTAAATAGATGTAGGATGTTACCTGTGGATTGGACACTGTCATAATTATTCCCTTTGACAGAGGGACTGTTCCAAAATCCAGAGGGTACCCAGGCCTTCCATGTTCAGTGTTATATGTTGACTCTGTTTCTTAGTAATTAAACTTTATTATGCAACCCAACTAGCTTATAAAAGAAGGAAAAAGGTTAAAGGGACGAAAGAGTGAACCTTCCGGTAGCCGTTCCACGGGACGGATCCTTAGGTGTCTCTCTGGCCGGCGTGCTGATCCAGCTTGTCCGCTGCTGCCTGCACGCTCTCCCTGCAGCCGACTTTGTTTTTTCTCCCTTCCCCAACTCCCTCAGTCACGTGGGAAGGACCAGCTCCTTCTCCCGGTGAGGGTCCATTAGAAAGACAATAGTCCAGGTGGGGTTCCCAGGTCTGCTTCCTGAATTCCAAACCCAGGATGGCTCCACTCAGTCTGTCACAAGGTATTCATGGGGTGCCCAAGGGTAAAGCCCGCCAAGACTGCTCCCACCTGTGACAAAGCTTACTCCTTCCCACAGTTATATCATTTTTCATGGGCCAATGATCTGTGTTGCTATGTATCAGCTCTCAGGACTGAGGTAGCTGTGTAAGCTAACTAAAAGTCTTCAAAGCCAGCATGCTCGTCTCAGCCACAGCTTGTGTTTTGTTTCCCCAAACAATCTTAACCCAAAGCACATGAAGGCGTGGTGGTGGTGGTGGTGGTGGTAACAGTATGTGTGCCAAGGCTCTGTGTTAAACCCCTCATCTAGTTTACCCCACTTGATCTTCTCAGCTGTCCAGAGACGTCAACCCCATCGTTAATCTCCATTTTTCAGGTGGAAAAGCCAAAGCTCTAAAAAAGTTAAGTCACTTTCCAAGCTCACCCCATGGCGGCAGAACCAGCTTTGAATCTGGTTTCTTACCAAGGACCCAGGCTCCTGAGCGTTACTGAGGCCTAAGGAATTCAGTGCTAGAATGAGAGAGGCCCAGTGGACGCCTGTCTCCTTGGGAACGATACAGCTGGATTGAGGAGCGTCTAGATCTCTCCATCAAGATCTGAGCTCTTCCTGTCCAGATTTTCCCTTCGTTGCCTGATAGGGCAGTTCAAGTTAGGGCTGCAGTCCGTGCAGCCTGCAGCTGGCAGGGGTGGGGGCTCTAACTGGGAAGGTCATGCTCCGCCTGTCTTACCAGGAACTGTGTCCACAGGACTGGAGGAAGCAGTGGGGCCATTTAGTTCATCATTGCATTGTGTCATCCTAGCCTAGAGAGCCAGAGGGAAAGCTTTCCTTTGTCCTACTTTGCTGTTACCAGCTAGCTTCCCTCAAAAGATTCCTTGCTCTTCTGGCACACTGTGGCTTTCTATTAACTTATTTATTATCTTCTTGGTCAGGGTTCCCAGAATGCAAAGCCTGAGGTGAAAGGTTAGAAATGCTTTGCTCAAGAATGAGAATCTATGTGAGAAAGACAGTTGAAAAGGGAGCAATACCAACTAATGACCCATTGCTTTGTTATCCACAGTCTTGGCCCTGAGTTTTGTATTCCTGAAATCCACAGGTATGTAATAATAACCATTTTAAAAGTCTGGTTTGAGGCCCAGGCACGAGAGCACAGATCTATAATCCCAGTGTTTGAGAGGCAGGTGGATCTCTGTAAGTTCAAACCACCTGGCTCTCCTTGATAAGTTCTAGTCAGCTCAGTCAGAGCTACCAAGTGACACCCTGTCTCAGAAACAAACAAAAAGTCTGCCTTGGCATGTGGAGTCCGGGGTGGGGGTGGGGGTAGAGAAGTGAATTGCTAACATATGCTATAATTAAATGTGATCTTTTCCATAAGTTTAAAAAATTAAATAAGAGGGGAGGTGGGTCAATTGTTACAAAATTAAATGAAATTTATCTAGATATATAAAGGGCTCCACAGTGGCGGAAAAATCAATCCTATAACTAGTAACCTAGAAAGCAACAGTAACAACAACAACAGAAAAAACTGAGAGAAAACATTAAACTTCTATTAGTAAAAGCATGTGAAGATTTATGAGATGAAAATTAAAATGTGTCATTGGATAAGAGACCAAATTGTACACACACATTTAAAAATAATATTTTAATAATTAAAGTCCATATCCTAAATGTGGACGCCTTCCACCTCCATCTGGCTCACGGGTACCCTAAAACGTACCTTTTGTTGCCCCAGCAAACTGGACAGTGGTGGAGATACAATTCTCAGGTTTGGCTGTTGAACTTGGGGGGAGAAGTATAAATGTGAGCAGACATGAAATTAGGATTTTCGCCCAGCTAGGTGGGCCTGCCACTGCTGCTATTTTAGTCTAGACCTGGAATACAAGATAAAGAAACAGACCGGTGACAGAGCTAGGGGACAGAACACACCGCTGTCCAGGGTAAAGTCATCCATGCAGCTCTGTTTACATGGGCTCTAAGATGAGAAGAAAATTGACTCCTTGAGACCAGTGCTTACTAATGCTGAAACCCTTTAAGACAGTTCCTCATGGGGTGATGATCCCCAGCTACAAAATTGTTTTTGTTGCTGCTTTATAACTGTAATTTTGTTACTGTTAATAATTGTAGTATAAGGCTGATGGCACATGCCTTTAATCCCAGCACTTGGGAGGCAGAGGCAGGCGGATCACTGTGAGTTCGAGGCCAGCCTGGTCTACAAAGTGAGTCTCGGACAGCCAAGGCTACACAGGAAAACTCTGTCTCAGAAAAAAGAAAGAAAGAAAGAAAGAAAGAAAATAGTGTTAAAATGACAGTATTCTCCAAAAGTATTCTACAGACTCAATATATTCTCACAAAATCCAAGGTAGAAAGAACTGTAGTATAGGGCTGGAAAGATGGCTCAGAGGTTAAGAGCGCTGCCTGCTCTTCCAAAGGTCCTGAGTTCAATACCCAGCCAACCACATGGTGGCTCACAACCATCTATAGTGAGATCTGGTGCCTTTTTCTGTTAGGCAGGTGTACATGCAAGTAGAATACTGTATACAAAATAAATAAATCTTTTAACAAAAGAATTGTAGTATATATTATAAATAGATAAAGTCCATATGCAAAAAAGAAAAAAAGTAATGTAAGTATTTGTACTTTCCAACAGTCTTATGCAACGCCTACGAAAGGATGGGATGCCCCCCAAAGGGATCATGACAGGTTGAAAACCACTGCTCTAGACTTTATGACTTCATTCCTTAACCCATGCTCAACAGCCTGAGGACAGTTTTGTGTTTCTTTCATTTGTACTGACACTTAAACAAGTGTTTAGAAACTTACAAAGTAAATATCTTGTCTGTTTCTTTGTTTTTCCAGAAACTACCTAGACAAGAAGGAAGTTGTAAAGGTAAAGGATACAGGGCTGGGGGTGTGACTCAGTTGCATAGCATGCACACAGGGAACCCCGCTTTCAGCTCCCGGCCTCTGTAAACTGGCATGGTTGCACAAGCCTTGCCCTCGTGCTTTCTTTGTTTGTGAGCCTACCTTTATACTGGCCAAGTCCTAACACTTGGGAGGGGAAAGCAGAGAGATTAGTTTGAGGGCTAGTGGTGGTGAATGCCTTTAATCCCAGCACTTGGGAGGCAGATGCAGGCGACTTTGTGAGTTCGAGGACAGCCTGGTCTACCAAGTGAGTTCCAGGAAAGCCGTAGCTGCATAGAGAAACCCTGTCTCAAAAAACAAAACAAACAAAGCAAAACAAAAAGTTAAGGCTCATCCATGGTTACATAATAAGATCAAGGCCAGCCATGAATGCATAAATATGCCTTGTCTCAAAAAAAAAAAAAAAAAAGTAAATAAAATGCATATTGCTGGAGGTTCTTGTTTTTTGTTTTGTTTTTTCTAGAATTCTTGGGGCCAACTTTACCATCAATTTATAAGATTCAAAAATAATTTGCGTTAGTATATATTACACAATAGAAATGTTTACATAAAGCTCTTAATATATTTTTCCAAATACTTCAAAGCAAAATAATAATGATAATTCTAGTTTTTATTTCTGCTTTTATTTTAGGCACCAAAAAGCAGACAGAATGGTAGGTTGATAGTGTTTGCTCCAAAGGGTAAATGATTTATTACTTAGAATGTGTTTGACTATGATTTTGTTCTAAATATTAAAAAGAATATTGAAATTGTTGGAATTGGTTGTATAACTCAACAGTGAAATCCTCTGTTATCTATCTTTTTTTAAAAACTTAACTATTTCTCAATTAATTAAAATTTTATGCTAGAGACAGCACTGCTGAAAAAAATACTAAATATTTTTATCTTCTCTTTCAGAAAAAGTGATGACAGATCCAAATAAAGAAATGTCACAGTAAGAAAATGTCTTTGGCCTTGCCTTTTAAGTAATTAGAAGTAGATAAAGCAAACCATTTGTCATCCAATTAAACTTGCAAAGGCAGCTGCGCATGGATGGGCTGCAGTTATTACTTAAGTAGAGGCATATTTAAAATTAAGCTGTGAAGAAATGAAAACTAGGTGAGCCCCACTTCTGCCTCTAGTACTTAAACATATTGTTTTCTGTCTACTCTGTTTTTTTATTTGTTTAATTTCCACTACTCTTTCCTGTTTCCCTTTGATCCTACTTCCTTCTTTAGAATATCTCAGTAATACTTAAATTAAGTAAGTACTTAATTTAAAATTAGTATCCTCAGCTCATTTAAGATGCAACATTAGACCTACATAAAGAAAAAACAATCACCTTGAATAGTTGAAGATACTGATATTTGAAATCACAGTGTAGATCAATTAATTGCTGACTATAACAGAGTCAGTTCCAGTACTTCATGATACAAATGTTTACTACCTCTTGGGTAAAAATATGATGTTTATTTAATGAAAAATTACAGTTTGAATATTGTCCTTAAAACAAATTCCTAGGGCTGGAGAGATGGTTCACCATGCAGAACCTTTTCCTGAGAGTCCAGGTTTGATACATGGTGGCTCAGCACCATCTGTAACTCAGGGAATCCAGCGCCCTCTTCTGGCCCTTTCTCATGCTGCACCCATATGGTGCACAGATACATGCAGGCAAAGCACCCATACACATAAAATAAAATGAAAGGAAGTGCAAGTGCCGGTGCCAGGCCTGGCCACCTCAGTTAAGTTCCCACAGCACACGTGGTCAAAGGAGAGATACAGTTTCCAGGAATTCATATATATGATGGCACTCTTGGGGGCTGTGGATACATTGCCTGAAGTCCTGGCTTATTTTGAGTACTGTTCAAAATTTATGAGAAAAATTCTACTCTACCCAACATATGTCAATTGCTGTACTGGAATAGATAAAAAATGTTCATCTTCACTTTTGCTGCAAGCTTTATACATCATGTAAATAAATAAACAAGTGTGTGTGTGTGTGTGTGTGTGTGTGTGTGTGTGTACACACTTGGGCAGTGGTGGTGCACACCTTTAGTCCCAGCACTTGGGAGGCAGAGGAAGTCGAATCTCTGAGTTCAAGGCCAGCCTGGTCTACAGATGGAGTTCCAGGACAGTCAGGACTACAGAGAAACCCTGTCTCAAGAAAACAAAACAAAACAAAAAAGCCACAAAAGAACTTAATTCCATAGAGCCTGGCGTGAGCCGCATTTGTGAAGGTCAGGAGACACTTCTACTAGTCGATTCTTCTCTCCTGCCGTCGGTCCTGGGGCTCCACCAGCTCACCAGGCTTGGCAGCAAGTGCCTACCCCTGCTCTGCCACCTCAGCACCCTGTATATTCTGCATTAAAGAGAAAGTAATAGGTAACAGATCAGGATCAGAGGGCTTAAATCTGTTTCAAATTATAGTCCACCAGAAAAAAAACTATATAAAGCATTTCCATGTACATACACACACGTGTATGCACCCTGTTATCACATAGCTGAAAGATACTCAGAGAGCATGAGGCACAGTGTTCAGTAGTAATGGAGCAGGCCATTGGTGGGAATAAGTGACCGTGTGTGTGTGTGTGTGTGTGTGTGTGTGTGTGTGTGTGTGTGTGTGTCTGTGTGTGTCTGTGTGGGTGTGTTACAGCCTTTTCTAAAATGAATGCTAAGCTGTTTTCTCATTTTTACTTCACTTTTAAGAAAATGCTTTGGACACAGACCAAGACCGGCAAGCAAGATTTATACTTCCCCACTGCAGATTTCCCCGGGTGTAACTAATACATTCTCAGCAAAGTAAGATTTAAATGGTTTTGGTTTTTGACCCATGGGTAATTGATATAAATCACTTAAGATAAAATTTACATTGTAATTTTCCTGAAAATACTATTCTAATAACAATTGAAGGACGTTTTCTAAATTGCCGAATATAGTCCTTTAAAACTAAAGGAAATGCTAAAATTTAGGATATCTACCCACCAGCATCACCAAGTTCTGCTGGACTGTCTAACCTGAGTAACCTTGTAGCTTTCAGAACTACTTAATTAAATACCTCCCACGTCCAAAGGATGTAGGTACATACAGTAAAACTTGAAATCTTTCTTCCATTGTCACTGTTGTGAAAGCAATGAAACTTTTAACTGTTTCCTTAAGTAGTTAGCGCTCTTAATATCACAAACATGATTCTTTCCAAAAGGAAGTCAGTAGGCTTTTCGGGGGAGGAGTGTTTGGTTCTGTTTGTTTGTTTGTTTTTTGAGACAGGGTCTCACTAGGTAGCTCAGGCTGTCCCGGATCTCACTATGTAGACCAGGCTGTCCTCTAACTCACAGAGACCCACCTGCCTCTGCTTCCCTGGTTTGGGATCAAAGGCATGCTCCACCACGCCCTGCTAAAGTCAGTAGTGTTTAGTTGGAGAAAAGGTTGAATTTCTGGCCTCTGGTAATTTGAGTGTCTACACTGTAGATACTGCAGGAAGTGAGGAGCAGAGGGCTTGTGCTTTGCTGTTAACATCACGATTGAGTCAGTTCTCAGGGAGGTTTTGGTCCCGAGTGTTCATGGCTGCTGCTTACAACAGTAGCATTGCATGCAGCCACAGGACAGTGAACTTGTCGCCTGCCTCCTTGTGTTTAGGATTAACCGGGGACTCCAAACTACTCATATCCGCAGGTCTGTGCGCCTAGCACCCTACTCGGGGATCTGCCGGCACCCTGTTGCCCGGAGTCTTAGGCACATATACTGTCTCATATTGATTTCAGCTAATGTCAGTTTCATCAATGTCTTTCTTTTCTTGGTGATACATAAGACCACCAATAATGTCTTACAATAATGGAATCTAAGAGTCAACAAAATAATGTCATTAGTGAAGAAAAAGGCACAAAACCCCTTTTCCTAGAGGTGATTTGACCTCTTGTAGATTCTGGCAATTGGTTGGTTGTATGGCAGCCTAAGAATGGTCCTGCCATCCAGGAAGTGGAGGACTCAGTGAGCTCTCAGTGTCAGGCGCCTCAGTGGATGCTCTGACGCAACTAGAAGAGCAAAGGGTCAGATGCTTGAGTCTTCTTCCTGGGCCTCTGTGTCCAGAGAAGGGAGTGTGTTGGTTTGCCCCTGATGTCATTTTTATCTCTCTTTTTAAAAAAATATTTATGTGTACAAAGTGTGAGCTATCATCATGGCATCCTCACCTACGTCACACTTCCTTCTCAGTTACGCTCCTCCCCCACTGCCACCTGTTCCCTTTCTTTCCCCCAGTCAGCCTCGCTTTCTACTTTTGTTTTCCATGTATTCTCTTACCCTATTTCTTATTACTCTTGAGATTGCTTTCTTCCCCTTCCATATAAGCACATGTATAAACACACACACATATGTATATGTACACATACATGTAGCTTTAAAGTTGGGTTCACATCTGAGAGAAAACAGGATCTGTCTTTCCTTCTGATTCTGGCTTCTTTCTCTTTACACAGTGATTTCCAGTGCATCCATTTTCCTGCAAATATTTCCAGTAATATTGTGATTTTACTTTTCTTTAATGATATATAACGGGCTCAGGATTTTCAATTTTCAGACAGGGTACTGTGTAGCCCTGGCTGCCTTGGAATTCACTATGTAGACCGGGCTAGCCTCCAACTCAAAACCGTCACTGCCTCTGCCTCACAAGTGCTGGGGTTAAAGGCGTGCACCACCGTGTCTGGCTTGTCAGTGTGTCACACTTCATTATACGCACACGCACCCTGTGTTTTCTTTACATGTCCATGCTGTCTTAGTTAGACTTACATTTCTTTTTTATTTTTTTTTTTATTTAATTTTTAAAAATTTATGTGTGTTGGTATGAGGGTATCAGATCTTGGAGTTACAGACAGTTGTGAGCTGCCATGTGGGTGCTGGGAATTGAACCCAGTTCCTTTGGAAGAGCAGGCAGTGCTCTTAACCACTGAGCCATCTCTCCAGCCCCTAGACTTACATTTCTATGATGAAACACCATGACCAAGGTAACTTAAGAAGAAAGCATTTAGCTGGGTGCTTGCTTACAGTTTCAGAAGGTGAGTCCATGGCCATTATTATGAGTGAGGCAGCAGGAAGGACAGAATGGTGCTGGAGCGGTGGCTGAGAGCTCACCTCTGATCCACAAGTTACAGGCAGAAAGAGCAAGGCTGGGCCTGTATAGACTTTTGAATCCTCAAAGCCTACCTCCAGTGACACACCTGCTGCAACAAGGCCACACCTTCTCCGATAAGCCACACCTCCCAACCCTTCTCAAACAGTTCCACTAACTGGGAACCAGACATTCAAACATATGAGTAGATAGGGGCCATTCTTATTCAAAGCATCACGTATCCATTGATGAATATTAGACTGGTTCCACTTCATGGCTATGGCGAATAGTACAGCAATAAACATGGCTCTCGTTTGTTCATTGGGGTATGTTGGCTTAGACTTTTCTGGGTAAGCAGCCAAGAATAGGATAGCTTAATCAAATATCCTGGGGAAATAAAAGCTCCATTCTTGCATCTGCTAAAGAATTTAAAAAAGCAGGTCAAACCATTTGTAAAGTCAAAACCCAAGGGCCAGCAAGAGAGAACAGAAGGCAAAAAGAAGTTTGTCACCCAGCCTGGAACTTGCTTTGTAGACCAGGCTGACCTCAAACTCAGAGATCCTCCTGCCTCTGCCTCCCAAGTGCTGGGATGAAAGGCATGCGCCACCACTGCCCAGCTGACACTGAAAGATTCTTAACAAAGATTTGTATTGTTTTCCCCCCATAAGCATAGATGCGCCTCTCTGTGGATGGAGTGTGCCCTACCCAGAATGCCTTGTCTGCATAGGCAGTGTCTTGGTGTGAAGTTACAAATGTAACAGCTACAAGGGGCTGTTTTATAGCCGTGGGGTTAATATTAGTGATGGAACCTTACCATGATGCAAGTGCAGGCACCTATTTACAGACTGCAAAAGCCATGCAAGGCTGATTTCCTTAAGTAGTTTTATGTCACCACACCCTGACAAACCAAAAACATTTTCATAAGTGATTCTCTTAGATGCCCTATGCTGCAGCTCTGAGAAGATTCTATGAATCGTTATGCAATAATAAGTACCAAGCAGGAATAGTTTTTCATGAGCAATAAAATTACGCTTTTCCAAATAAGAGCCAGCGTTCTATTTAAGTCTCCATTTGTTTGGTATGCCATACTGTGATTTTCTTTGAATCATAGTATACACATGTGTTTTATGAACTTTTCTAAAACGAAGAGCACTGTGACTGATGAGATGTTTCACTGTCTGCTTTAACGGTTAGAAAAGAAACCTCTTCAAAGAAGACTGAAGACCTTCACTCTTTTAGGACTGAAAACAGATCATCATCCAGGAGTATTGAAAATAAAGATGTCCTAAATCGGCAGTCCGACCTGTGGTCATCTTCCTTCCTGAAAGAATGTGCAGGTAACAAGTAGCACTTGTCTTGCTCAATTGGGTAACTGTGGCTTCTGTTTTAGCCCACCGGCCATGACCTTTGGACATGAGTTGACAGCACTGTAGCTCTGAGGTTGGTCAAAGGAGACAATACGTTCAGACTCACATACTGAGTTATTTGATATACAGCCAGATAGGACATCTGTGCATGGACATTATATAGGATGACCATTACAAGGCATTAAATCCTCGAATGCATTAAAATACTATGAAAACCTAACAAGCCAGAGTACTAGGTACCAGTTTGAAAGCTGGATACGGTTGTCAAAGCAGACACTGATCTTTCTTTTAGGAAGTGCACGTTCTAAGGGAGATCGTTGGCCAGTTCTTTGAAAGTAAGTCTTCACCAGTGGAAGGATGGATATAGATGTGGCTTCCTTACAGAAAGGCATGCTGTTGAGACGCTAAAGATAACTGAAACCCTGCCACGTACAACACGGATGAAGTGGAGATGTCCATATTAAATGAAACAAGGCAGGCAGAGAAAGACAGTGCCAAAAGGCTCTCATCAGTGGGACCAGTAGTTAGGACTGGGAAAAGAAGGGCCGAGGAGGGCTGAGGGAAGCTGGCGCTGGAGACAAGGAAAATGTACTGTTTCAAAAAATTAGGTTAATAAAATTTGTTTTCACCATAACAAAGTATGTTTAATCTGATTTAAACATTACAAAGCGTAAGCATGCATCAAAGCGTCACAAGATGCTCCATGAATACATGCAAATTATTTTTCAAGACAGGGTTTCTCTGTGTAGCCCTGGCTGCCTTGGAGCTCACTCTGTTGACCAGGCTGGCCTCGCACTCATAGATCTGCCTGCCTCTGCCTCCAGAAGACTGGGATCAAAGGTGTGCGCCACCACAACCGTCACACCTGGCTGAATGCATGCAGTTTGTATCAATACTTTAAAAATGAAATTTTTACAGCGATGTGAAACATCCACAGGAGAGATAATCTGAGGCTGTAAGACGGGCTACAGTGAAATTAACAGCACCCAGGAGAGACCACTTTGGATACAGAGGTTAGGGAACTTCCCCCACAAGGCTGAGTGTCTGTAAATTGAATGAGAGCATCCCTGTGACGTCGCAGGATGGTCTTAATCACCTATTATGACCTTCCTTTGATGACATCAGTATGGTGAGGTGGTCCACAGACCAGGTGCCCTCTGGAGGGTCAGGAGAGTGTGGCTCAATGGAGACTGTGGAGGAGACAAAAGCAGGTAAATGGGCACCCTCTCAAGAGCCAGCATCCTTCTACGGGCTGGCACGTTTGGCTTAGAATCGCTTTTATCTTTTTTCCTTCTTCCTAGTCTGTGTTTTCCCAGCCTGTCTTCTTGGTGCTGCCTCCTGAATGTCTTCGTTTTCTCTGAGTACCTCATGCCTATGGCCCTGTCAGAGAAGAAACCGTAGACATTCAGACTCCTCTGAGAAGGGGCCGAGCCTAAGGCGTCCACCCGACAATGCTTCCCATGTGGACACATTAGAAGAAACAGAGTAAACAGTCTTAAATTTCCCTAATAGTAAACTTTAATGTATTTTAGGAAAGAAAAATGTAGAAATTCGTTAAGAGTATTAACTCTAGCCATACTGACTCCCAGACCAAGTGGGGTTGCCTCAAGAACTTTAATACTGGGTTGTTTTACCTCTTTGCCCCCAGTTTCTTCATCAGTAGATGGGCTAGAAACACTATCCTGCTAGAGAGATAGATGCTCAACAGTTAAGACCACTAGCTGCTCTTCCAGAGGACCCTGGTTCAATTCCCAGCACCCACCCACGCGCCTACCTACCTACCTACCCACCCAGCAGCTCACAACGGTCTGTGACTACAGTTCCAGGGGATCTGACACCCTCACACAGATGTGAATATAGACCAGTGCACACAGAATTAAATTACATTAAAGGTTTGTTTTCAAAAAGCAACCCTGCCTCAAAGAACTAATAAATAAATGAAACACTAAGCATAACACTGAGGTGTTGACAGAGGTAAATGAACTAATTAATATGCATGCAGACGGAGGGAGTAAGGATGTCTGTGGGCTGATTGGTTTTAATCAGTTTCATGGGTGCTAATACGATCTGGTCCAATTTAACACCTCAACTTTCTATGGTTTACTGGTTACGTGTGTTCTGTTTAAGGTGAAGTGGGCAAGGATTTGGTCCTTGCAAAGCAGGAGAAAAATAGTGAGTGTTGCCTTGAGGACATTGAGGAGAAGCTGTCAGATTCGACAGATGGTGATGGAGAAGATGATACCAATGGTGAAGAAGATGAAGTCCCCACCAAGAAGGAGACTCGTGCCCCGCTGGAGCTAATGGCAGAAGTAAGTTTTGGTGTTTGTGGTATTAGTGGAGTAGTTTACAAATACTGATATAATTAAACAGGATGCAATCTTATTAGGTAGATTTAATGAATTAGTATGTATTAATTATTTTTAAATTAGCCAATTTTTTGAGACACATTCTTTTCCTAAGCCTGGGGCTTTCATTTTCCTGGCTTAGCTGGAAGCCAGCAAACCCTAGAGGTCCTGCCTCCATCCTACCCTGCCCACACCCAGAGCTGGGCTCTCAAAGTATGGACAACTCATGGCTTGTTTCCCAGTGCTTGGATCAGAATTCTGGTCCGTATGACTGTGAAGTCAGCACTCTTAACCACTGACCACTCTGTCTGGCCCCCAGAACATAGTTATAAATGCTTCAATGCAATTAAAAGTGTTCACTAAATATTAATATCAGAAACTAGGAAAACTACAAACAAGAACTGAAGAAGCTGGTTAAAATTGAGATTAAAAGAAACAAGTAAACAGATCAAGCACTAGGGATTTTAAACTGTGCAGAGATAAGCCAATACATATCATAATTAAAATGAAAGCAGAATAGCCTAGGCTTCATAGTACACACTTATGATCCCAGACCCTTGGGGGAGCGTGGTGGGAGCAGGAAGAAGGAACAAGACTTTAGCTACAGAATTTGAGGCCCGCTTGGGTTACTTGAGACCTTGTCTCAAATAAATAAAGTTCAGAGAGAAATTATAGCTACAAAGAGGGGTGAAAATAAAAGAGTTGGGGCTGGAGAGATGGCTCGGCGGTTGAGAGCACTCACTGCTTTTGCTGGAGACCTGACATTGGTTCCTGCATGTATACACCTTCCTGGCAGCTCACAACTGCCTGTAACGTCCAGGGGCTCTGATAGCCAATTCTGGCCTCTGTGGACAACAGGCACACACATGATGCCCATACATACATGCAGGCACTCACACATGCATAGGGTAAAAGCAAAAATTAAAATCTAAACCTTGGCTTATAAAATTCCTATATTGCACACATGTACTGCTTTTTAACCAGCAAAAGCAATAAACAGCCCAAGCAAAATGGTGATACATCAACACGCTGGAAGATACTGAGTTACAGAGCGTTGGTCCGAAGTTCTTTTCTCTGGTTTGTTTGGGTTTCTTTTTTAAAAGATTTATGTATCATTTGTGTATGTGTGCTTTCATGTGATCATGTGAACCACACACATGCACATGTCCTCAGGTCAGGAAGGAACCCTGGAGTTATGGCCGGTTATGACCACAATATGGGTGGTAGGAACAGAACCCTGGTCTTCTCAAGAGCAACAAGTGCTCTTAACTGCTGGAGCCATCTCCCCAGCCCCCACACTTTGTTTTAAACTAGTAGCTGCCATGTCGTCAGGCCCGACATTGGCAGAGGCGAACTGACCCTGAACCAAAGAAACATGTGAATGATGGGATGAACCTCAGTCGAATCAGCCGCCGCCTCCCCCTCCTCGTCCTCAGGCTGCTAAGGGACACAAAGACCTGGTGGCCAGGCAGTAGGGCGGCCTCCTTCACCACGCTCCATCATGTATCTTCAGATACAGAATGTGGCCTGGAGAGATGGCTCAATGGTAAGAGGATTCCCTGCCCTTCCAGAAGACCAGAGTTCGGTTCCCAGTATCCATTCCATGTAGCTCTTAACTCTGTAACTCCAGCTCCAGGGAATCCTACACCCTCTTCTGACCTCTGCAGGCACCTGCACATACATAGCATGTATTCAAACACACACACACACACACACACACACACACACACACACACACACTACACATGGAGAAATGTATAAATGTAAAAAGCAGAATGACTGGTGGCACACGCCTCTAATCCCAGCACTTGGGAGACAGAGGCAGGCAGGTGTCTTGAGGTCAAGGCCAACCTGGTCTGCAGAGTGAGTTCCAGCACAGGCAGAGAAACCCTGCCTTAAACAACAACAACAACAACAACAAAACAAACAAACAAACAAAAAACGAAATAAAGCAAGGGCGGACCTACCCATTCCTCAATTAATCATTTTTAGGGAGTTTACTTAAATTCTCTCTTGAAACCACTTATCTGAACAATTTGTTTTTCAGTTCCTGAGAGCAGAAATGGGCCGAGACTACCAGCTGGCAAAAAAATTGTGTCAGATGAGTAAGTACAGAGCACTTACCTTCTCCAGCCATTCCTTTGTTTCTAGAACAGATCCCATAATATGAAGATGGCTTAGCCATCCGAATCCAGTGAATTCTCTATTAGTGTCTCAGGGATCCTTTAGAATAAACGAGTTCAGTTAGTATATAAACTCACTGGGACTCTTAGCATAGCTCTTTGTGTATTAAACAGACCGATCGCTGTCCTGGAAAACAGACTGTTCATGACATAGGAGGCAGTAAATCGCTTTATGCTGCTAGTTTCAACCAAGCCAACCCCACAGTCAGGTCTAGTGTTGGACAGACAGTAAACTAACACGCAAATGGTGTGCCATGAGTGATTGGTGCAGTGGAGAATGCCAAAGTAAGGAAGAGGAAGAGAAGGTTCTAGAAGACCAAAAGGTTTCCACAGGATGGCCTAGAAGGCTTCACTCAGAGCTGGAGGACAGAACTGAGTTGTAGGAAGCCAGCCTGTGGACATCTGGAGGGATAAGGTACAAAGCAGGATGGACTACAGGTGTGCTGAGAGGTGGGGCCTGGAGGCAGCACCAGAAACTGGCATAGAGCAGACTAGGTAAGAGGCAAGTGCCAGCATACAAGGCAAGGGACATGACGTGGGCACAGGGCTGAGTAGGCTGCACAGACCTTTCCCCAGCTGAAGGACCGAGTGCTGGGGTTAAAGGTGTGTGCCACCACCCCGACCATCCTTTTAAAGTTGTAACAACAATAACAATTAATACTTATTATGGGAGGCAGGATAAGGAGACTGAAGCTAAACTGCCTGCATGAAATACTGAACAGGATCCCAGAGTGTTCCCAGAGGGCCCCTCGCTTTCCCGGGTGCCCAGACTGGCCTCTGTTTCCCTTATGGAGGTCCAGGTCAGTAAACCTCTCAAACAAAATGATGGAAATTTCCCTCAACTCATCACAGACCCTATTTGTCACCATCAGAGTCAGGACAGCTAGACCACTAGATTGAATATTGCTGGCTAAGCCGGAGAGCTGCTCCCATCCCTCCACTCGGACAGCCATAGTGGCCAGGCTGAGCTACAGGAGTAGCCAATCTCATATCTGATTCCATGAGATAATCCTAATCCTGGTAGGAAATTCCCTAAACTGTACTAAGAATTGTTAGTGTATTCCACTAAAAGGAGTCCATTATCAAAAAGGCTCAGAAAACCACAACCTGAATATGTGAATGGTCCGGTAAATCCTGTGTTTGCTCCTCCATGTAAACTTTACGTCCTCAACTGCAGTTGACTTAGTTTCCCATATACACATTAAGAAATGGATGGGAAGGGGCTAGAGAGATGATGGCTCAGGGGTTAAGAGCATTGGCTGTTCTTCCAGAGGACCCAGGTTCCGTTCCAAGCACCCACATGGCAGCTCACAACTGTCTGTAACTCCAAGATCTTATACCTTCACACATCCATGCAGGCAAAACACCAATGCACACATAAATAAATAAACGAAAAAAAGAAAGAAAAGAAAAGAAATGGGTGCAAAAAGGAACAAATCATAGAAACTACTCTTTAAAGAGGCTTTGCCTCACAGAAATCTTTAGACTGATGACAAGCTTATTTTAGTCTAACTTTAAACATAGAGAGAAGTAGTTTTACAAAAAAAATATTGGTTCAGAAGACACTTGAGGTCCTTACAAGGAACTTTTAAGCAGGCACATAGTACAGCTCAGACTGGTGACAAATGTTAGGCACCATTAGTGATTCAGAAATAGTCACTGTCCTGGTGAATTGAATCTTAAGGCCAGAGGATCAATTCCCCAGTGTCAGTGGGCCCTCCAACCATCCACAGTTACCTCTAATTTGGTGTTTAAGTGCTCCCTAGGAGGCCACCAAGATACTGCATGAGCAGGAAGTAGGTGTATGGAAAAGAAACAGAGGGTGATCTACAGAGTTTTGAAAAAAAATAGGGTGACTCTGAAATGAAATTCTGGCCTCTAGGATATTGGTAGCATATCAGCAAGCCCCCATGAAAGTAGTCCAAGGACTTAAAAGTTACAACGAGGTTCCGCAAAAGGGAAGATTAAGGGAAAAAAGTCGAGAAGAGGTACAGATTAGGGTCAAAGTTGTCAGAATAAAGAGAAAGAAATAACATCAAGTTCCCCTACTTGGAACATTGACACTCCTGTCATGGATGAGTTGGTCCAGGAAGAAAACGCTACTCTTTAGGGATAGATGGGACCTTTATGTAGACATTGTCACGTAAACACTGAGTGACTGAGATTGGGATGGAGGTTAGCAAATCCCTATCGCTCCTGCCCCGTCCTTTGTGAGGCTGTTGCCCTTCGGAGAATTTGCTTCTTGAAGAGCTTCTGGCCTGGGAAGGAAGCTCTTTTGAGGAGTCTGTGTGTTCTTTGGATAGGACGTAGGGAATACAGAGCATCGTTTCTCAGCTAAAACACCAAATATTAAGTGGAGAATTTTCTTTGTTCTCAGATGTGGTGCGATTGTGGCAGTTCTTGCTTTGTGCCTTTGCCTGCTCTCATTGACAGCTTCGATCAGTCTCACTCTAAGGGGCTGTGTGCTCAAACTGTGGATATTAATAGCATATGTTCTGTTGTCCGTTTTCAGTCCTAATCTATGAACCAGAAAATCCTGTTGCCAAGGAATTTTTCTCACTTATTGAAGAAATATTGCTGAAGGGTAATCTTACATTTTAAATTTATTTTTTCTCAAAGAACTGTAAATGGTGTTTTAAAAAAATTTATTAGATTGTGAAAACCCATCATCCCGAATGTTAAGGAATTGTCAAACTTAGTGCTTCTCACCCTTCCTAACGCTGCAAGCCTTTCATACAGTCCCTTCGTGTAATGATGGCCCCAACCATACAATTATTTTTGTTGCTATTTCATACCTGTAATTTTGCCACTGTTAGGAAGCATAATGTGAATAGCTTTCTTTTCTGATGGCCTTCGGGTGACCCTTTGAAAAGGTCTCAACTCCCAAAGGGGTCGAGACCCACAGGTTGAGAACCACTGGTCTGAGTGGGTGTTTTGAATAGTGTAGTGAAATCATCTGGCTTTCTACGTCAGGAAAGATGACTGCCCCAGTCTCTTCAGGTGCCCGAACAAAGCAGAGTGTGTAACTACACCCGTGTGTCACACCCATGTGTTACGTGTCTCACAATTTCCAGTGATACCAGGACCCTTTATGTTACCCTAAGCCAATTTCCCATACTCAGAATTTCTTTTCCCTTTTACAAAGGTCAGCTGGTTTTTTTTTTTTTTTTTTTTTTTTTTCTTATTTCTTTTTTGAGCAAGAGTATCAAAGTTAACCCTGAAATCATGATCCTCCTGCCTCAGCTTCTTAAGTTTTGGGATTACACTTACACCATCATGCCTGGATTTTTAAGGATCTCAGTGCCAATAGTAAAAGTTATTTTTAGAGACCCGTGTTTAGGTTAATTTTGGTCACACGAGCATCTACCCGCTAAGTCGATATGTTGGCTTTGTTGTTCTATTTTTGATGCTACACCGAGTTCAGCTCAATTTTTATATTCCCCAAACTACATGTTCCATGGTAAGCCATGAGCTGAGGAGAGAGTGGGCCCTGGGAGACAGCACTAGCCCCTCTCTCCTCTCTGTCACAGAGAAAGCACAGAAACATGAGGAAGAGGAAGAGGACAGTGATGAGGAGGACACGAGCAGTGAGAGTGAAACAGAAAGCAGTGAGGATGCCAGCTCCGACGACGACGACGACAGCTCCGACGAGTGCGAAGACGGGGCCTAAAGGTCGTTGCTGTGCAGAAATATTTTCCAGAGTGTATGCCATCAAATATAGATATAAAGAAGAGAGCTGCTGCGTGGTGTAGCTGTGGTTTCTTCCGTACAGCGTTCAAGCACTCTGCATTCTGGTTGGAGCTGCTCGCTCTCTCGTGCTCCAGGCAGGCCACTCAGGGGAGCAGGGCAGAAACGCAGCAACCGCTCCACACGCTTTGTTCCATCTTAACAACCCTAAGTAGTAAGTGTGTTATCCCCATTTTACAGGTGAGAAAATGAGGCATGGCGAGGGTAAACACTTTCACCAGTGTGAATCGCCTATTTGTAGGGTCTGGATTTGCGTCTGTGACATATGGCTCAACAGCGATGCTTTCAGTGACCCAACGCATCAAACGTTTAAAAAGAAAAAAAAAACCCATCTGTTCATGTAGCTTGTGGCAGTATCTGCAGTGCTCAGCTCCTCCGCCCTGGCAGAGAGTGTAACCTCCATGTTCATGACACAAGACTTTGGTGTTTTTTATTATTGTATCTCTAGAAACTGGTAAGTAACTGGAAAATAAAGAGGTGTGTGTGTGTGTGTCTGTGTGTGTGGGTACATATATAATCTCTAATGAATAAATGAATTGAAGGATAAGTGTTTATATTTTTTATACAACACTGGAAAGGTGTTAT
Source organism: Acomys russatus (assembly GCF_903995435.1). Lineage (NCBI taxonomy): Eukaryota > Metazoa > Chordata > Mammalia > Rodentia > Muridae > Acomys > Acomys russatus. Next base: position 16,186,727 of record NC_067160.1, on the reverse strand, counting down.
ACTTACCTATCCATTGATTGTTATTTTTCTAATTATGTATTTTTTAAGACTTGTTTTATAGCGTGTGTGTGTGTATGTGTGTGTCTGTGTGTGTGTGAGTTCCCTAGAATTTGAGTTACAGGTGGCTGTGAACTACCTCATGTGTGTGGTGGGAACCAAACTGGAGTCCTATGTAAAAGTAGCTAGTTGCTCTTAACCACGACACCATCTCTGCAACCCTGAGATTCACTATTCTTTGATAAATTTCTGCCACTTTTAAACTGGTTGTGAATAATTAAGGTAAAACTTAAAATGATCTTTTATGAATATGCCAATCTGAATTGAGGGCAAGAATATCTTCTGATACCACAGTGTCACAGCCTATGCAAAATACAGAATAGTTCACAAAATACTCTAAAATTGTTACTGAAGATTAAGGTTTTTATTGGCATTCATTTCATTAATTTATACATGTGTGCATGTATACACATATACACAACTTGTACATATAGAGGTCAGAGGACAACTTGCAGGAGTCAGTTTTCTTCTTCCACTTTTATAAGAGTTCTAGGCATGGGTTGACTGTAAGTGCCTTTACCCACAGAGCCACTTCCCCAGCCCACGGAACCACTTCCCCAGCCCACAGACATGCGCAATTCACACCAAAACAGTCTTACCAAAGGATACTTAAGGGAACACTACCCACAAAAAGAGCTCAGGAAAGAATCACACTGGAAGAGTAAAGTGTGAAAATTAGAGAACCAAACAGTATTAGCTAAATAAACCAGCAAACCTGTAAAATGAATAATATGGAAAGACACACACACACACCTTTACATAATAACCTTAAATATATTTTTGAGGCAAGATTTCTTGTAGCCCAGGATAGCCTCAAAGTGCACACTACACAGCAGAACGTGACCTTGAATGTCTGATCTTCCCAACTGCTGGAATTACAGGCATTCACCAACATGTTCAATTTTGGGTAGCTCTGCTTGTCAACCCCAGGACTTTGTACTGTACATGCTGGGCAAGTGTTCTACCAACTGAGCTGCATTCCCAGTCCAACGCCCCTAAATATAAATGGCCTTAATTCTCCAATTAAATGATAAAGACTGGCCAAGTGTTTGAAAAACAAAACATTTGCTGCCTGCAAGGAATTCACTTAGTGAACACAATAGCAATGAAAGGATGGGGAGTATTTCAAGCAAACAGAAGCCACAACCAAAGAGGAGCAGCTATACTCGTGTCTGACAAAGCAGTCTTTAAGCCAAAATGAATCACCATTATAAATACTTATAAATTAGTGATATGCTTAGTTTTATTATGCAAAATTGGTAGACTATAAAGGGACAAATTAGTCCAAATACAATTATAGTGATGACTTCAGTGCTCAATTTTCATCAAAACATAGATTATATAGGCAACTCCCCCCAAAAATTATCAACAAAGGGATGGGAGGTTCACTCAGGGGTAAATGTACTTAGGTCAAGCCTGATGACCTAAGTTTGGTCTTTAAAATCCATATGGTACAGGAATCTATTTCCAAAAGTCATTGTATGACCCCCACATGTATGCCATGGTCTGTGTGTGTGTGTGTGCGTGCACACACAGAGAGTAAAAGTCAATTTTTTGAAATCAGCAAAGAACAGAGCCTGGTGATACAGTCCCATAATCCAAGCACCCAAGGGGTGGAGGCAGGTGGTTTTGAGTCCAGGACAGCCAGATCATCGACTTTATTTCATTCCAGGGATTGAATAAAAAGAACAATGTGGAAAAATTAATAAATTTAGTATGCATACAAATAGAATCAAGAACAAATAGAAATCACATGACAGTATCAAGAGATAAAGTCTTTGACAAAATTCAGTGCCCCCTGAGTGCCTGGAGATAGTAACTAGACCCAGAACATGCCTTAACTAATAAAGGCTGCAAGTGGCAAATCTCTTGCAGACACACTGTGTGATAAACTGGAGCTAGTAAATCAGAAACGAGACATGGGCACACACATTCTTCATTCACACATGATATAATTTTAAAATTCTTAGTCATAGCAGTAAATAAAAAGGAAAAATATCAAAACTTATAGATGATATGATCCCACTTAAAGGACTCTAAAGACTGCAGAAAACAGATCTGATAAACACTTTTTATGCAAAGTAGCATAATTAAAAATCTACCTACGAAAGTGAGTAGCTTTTTTTGTTTTGTTTTGTTTTGTTTTGCTTTTGTTTTTGTTTTTCAAGACAGGGTCTCTCTGTGTAGCCTCTAGCTATCTTGGACTTGCTTTGTAACTCACAACGATCCCCCTGCCTCTGTCTCCTGAGTGCTGGGATTAAAGGCGTGTACCACCACGCCCAGCATGTGTAGCTTTTTATATACTAATAATGAGTATGCTGTGAAAGAAACCAGGAACATCCACTCACATAACCTTTAGTTTAAAAGTTGGCTTGTGCCTGAGGAAGGGGGCACAGAAAGATGATAAGACCCAGAGAACCAAGCAATCAACTGTAGATTGTGCCTTCTAGAAATGACAGGAAAACTTCTCCTGTGATACCGCAATAATACAACTGCCTAAACACAACCTGAAGAAGCAATGAGACTTGCTAACAGAGAGGGGGGGATCTCACGGCGCCTCATCTATAGACAGAGAACTACAAGTAACTAAGGCAGTGTTTGATCTCAACCATGGGTCGCGACCCCTTTGGAGGGATTGAACTAGCTTTTCACAGGGGTCACATCAGACATCCTGTAAACACATATTTATACACGATTTATTTTTTCAATATTTATTTATTGTTTATTATGTATACAGTGTTCTGCCTGCATGTACACCTGTAGGGCAGAAGAAGGCATCAGATCACATTATAGATGGTTGTGAGCCACCATGTGGTTGCTGGGAATTGAACTCCGGACCTTTGGAGGAACAGTCAGTACCCTTAACCTCTGAGCCATCTCTCCAGCCCCTTACATACAATTTATAACAGTAGCAAAATTGCAGTCATGAAGTAGCAATGAAAATAACTTTATGGTTAGCATTACCACAACATGAACTGTATTAAAGGGCCACAGTGTTAAGAAGGTTGAGAACCAGTGAAATAAGGAATGTTGAGAGCAGAAGAAATATGTTCCCCTAATGGTAATCTCCCTAAATGTAGGGTACATGGGAGGGATTGTAGGGAGGAATGGGGAGAGGAAAGTGAAGTAATCAGTAATTACATTAAATTTAAAACACATTAAGTTTAAAATTGTTCTAAACTTAAAATATATTTTAATTTCTTTAAGTGAAGGCTGGAGAGATGGCTCAACAGTTAAGAGCAATGGCTGATCTTCCAGAGGTTGTGCCTGGTCTTGTTGTTATTTCTTGTGCTATGTTCAGGTGATGTCCCTGAGAAGCCTGCTCTTTTCTGGGATTGAGGAGTGGGGATGTAGATCTGGGGGAGGGGAGGGTTGGAGGGAACAGAGAGGAGTGGGGGGACGGGGAGCTGCAGTCAGGATGTTTTGTATGAGAGAAGAATAAACAAAGCTTTTTATTAAAAAGTCCCCTGGGTCCTTGGCCCTGTGGGACTCATCCATAAGTACTCGGGAGGTGACAGGAGAGGGATAGGAGTTTAAAGACAGCCTCGCCTACATGAGACCCTGTCGAAAATGCTTAGAAGTAAACATAGCCAAGGAAGTAAAAGACCTCTGTAAGTGGAAACTGAACAGATAAAACATTCACACATGCACACTCACACACAAACACGTATGCATACACACACATCACACACCTAACATCGCACATCACAAACAAAGCCAACTGTGTGAACATGTGCATGTATGTGTTGGGCTTTTGAGGCAATCTGTAGCCCAGGCTGGTCTTGAACTTACATCAATCCTCCTCCCTTTACCTCCTGAGTCCTGGACTTAGAGGCATAAGGCACCCCAAACAGTTCAGTTATATATTCCGATTGTTAACTTTTATTTGCTCCTTACTCCCTTTTAACAGTTCAGCTATTTTGCAAGGAGGCTTTGGGTCTTTTATGGCCTCAGGTCCCTAAGTGCATCTTTGTAATAAAAATTATTCTAAATGTCTTTGCAGGAAACATCACCTGGAAATTACCATTGTGTAACAGTGATACATTCCATAGTAACTCACCCTCTGAGCACACAGTGTGCTCAAAGGAAAATCTTCCTTTTCATCTATTTTTTTAAAGATTTATTATTTATTATGATCATGCATACAGTGCTCTGCCTGCATGTACACCTGCAGGCCGATAGAGGGCACCAGATCACATTATAGATGGTTGTGAGCCACCATATGGTTGCTGGAAATTGAACTCAGGACCACTGGAAGAGCAATCAGTGCCCTTAACCTCTGAGCCATCTCTCCAGCCCTCAAAGGAGAATCTTGCCCATCATAAGAGGTACCAAAATCAGTTTCTTCCTACTGATGTCAGGAGAAATTTGTTTTGTTTTTTGAGACAGAGTTTCTTTGTGTAGCCCTGGCTATCCTGGACTTGCTTTGTAGACCAGGCTGGCCTTGAACTCACAGAGATCCTCCTGCCTTTCCCTCCCTGAGTGTTGAGATCAAAGCCAAGCACCACCACGCCAGGTTTGGGAGCATTTAACTAAAGGTGAGACAGAATAAATCAACTGACTTCATCATCCCCAAACTACTTTCTTTTAACTCAAAACCTGCCAGTGAAAGAAAAGAGAAAACATTAAAAATCAATGTTGCTAGCTGTAGGGGGTCACACGCCTTTGATCCTAACACTCAGGAGGCAGAGGCAGGCAGATCTCTGAGTTTGAGGCCAACCTGGTCTACAGGGCAAGTTCAGGACAGTCAGGGTAGACAGAGAAACCTTGTCTTGAGAAAACAAATTAACAAAAAAACGTTGCTAGGTGAAATTAATAGAACAAAGAGTTTTCTCAAACTCGTTTTCTTACCACCTGCTAAGACAACGCTTGGACATTGTTGCAATCCAAGGATGGTCTGGGGAGGGAGGATTTGGCTCTTTGCTCTCCCTTCCTCTGCCTTCTCTTATGAATCCAGAACAACAACAGCAACAAAAACAACAACAAAAACAACAACAACAACAAAAACCAAACTGGCCCAACTGGGACCAGCCACATTCACTCTGCAGTAACCCGGTGTCTTCCCTCCATGATCCAAACCCAAATGCCCAGGGGAGTTAGGGCTGTATCTATTCAGCTGTTCAAAACAAAACCAACAAAACATGGAGTGAGTAGTTAGAGAGGAGCATTCTGTGGTGGGACACAATGGTAAGACAGTTTAGTGTCAAACATATTTGTGTGTGTTTGTGTACATGTCTGGGGGTGCATGCATGAGTGCATGTGTGCGTGCCAAGGGTTGACATTGAGTGGCTTCCTCTACTTCCCCCTTTGTTCTGTGAGACTGGATCTCTCACTGACCCCAGTGATCACCAATTGATTAAACTGGCCGGTCAAAGAGGTCCCGAAATCAGCAGCAGGTTTATATGCGCATACTGCCATAGATTTTATGTGGAGTTTAGGGAGCTGAATTCAGATCCTTATGACATCAAAGCAGATACTTTAACAACTGAGCCATCTCTCCAGCCCCAGTCTTAGTAGAAAAAAAATGAATTCTAAATAAGGTGAATAAATTTCCAAGTGGTAAAAAGTGTTGGAGGAAGAAGTGTCCTAGAGAATCACAGTGTTAAATAGTAGGGTGAAAGGAGGTCTCACTGAGAATAGAACATTAGATCAAAGACTAGAATGCGGAGGAACAAGCCTGTGCACACCGAGGGAGAGAACTCTACAAGCCAAGCGGGTGATAATGGTACCTCCCTGAGATGGGAGGATGCCTAGGATAGTCAAGGAAACAGCAAAAGATGAGTGTGGCTGGGAAGAGTAGTAATGAAACAGCATTGCCAAGTTAAAAGTCCAGAACCCTGAGGTCCTAAGCAGTGTTGACGTTACAGGGCCAGAGACCTTAGCAGCATGGATGCCAAGACTGCTTGAACCTTTCAGGCCTAGGAACCCAGCATGTAGGTAGTACCACCAGCCAAAGAGGAGGAAAAACCGAAGCCATCAAAGCCCTTCCCACAAATGAAAACCCAAGTCTCCCTTCTCCAGGACTTGTCTTGGGGAGGGGGGGCATTGGTTTCTCTGCTCAGGCTTGAGAGGTGTGAATTGGGGGGCAGGGGCGACACCATGATGGTTTGGAGACACTCCCCAGCAGCCCCTCTCCCTAAAATGAAGGTGACTGAAGCTGGGCTTGCTGTTGCTCTTTTCTGCAACAGCAGTGGCAACAAAATCCTTCCCAGTCCTGCTGGACTTGGGAGCTGCGAGTCCACGCCACACCCTCAGACACTGCTTCTGTCCCCACTGCCCTCTAATGGAGTGAGAAAAGACCCACAACTCTTGATAGGCAGCTTGCTTGCTCCTTCAGCTTCAGCCATTTTGTGTATTTTTTAAATTTCTAGTTTAAGAATGTCATACATGAATGTAATACATTTTTTGTTAAGTCCACTTCCCCACTCTCTTCCTCCAACTCCAATATCCCCATGCCCATTTTTCCTTCCTAACTTCCTGCACTCTTTTAAGTGCCCCCAAATCTACATAGTGCTGCCTATGTGTGTTCGGGTGTAGGACCACCCATTGGAACGTAGGCAGCCTAGCTGTGGTCCTTTTCAAATGTAAAACCATTAAGATGTGTTGACAAAGGCTTGCCATGAAATTAACATTTTCTTCAGGAAAACCTCAATAATGATTAACCTTTAGCCAAACACTCTCAAGGAGGTCTGCCTCCTCTTCATGTGCCAAAGTGTTAGGATTTCCACCCTACCTCCCCCTTAACCATCTTGGTGGAAAAGACCACAGCTGTCAGCTGTAATTACAATACTGATTGCATAGCATACCACCCCAAAACTCCTGAGTCTAAAGCTCAGTTTCATACCAATGCCCAAAGCAAATCACATGGCTAAACCCTGCACCAAGGAAAGGGCGGAGAGGTGAGGGATTTTGATGTGCCTCCCACTCTGGGGCTTGGTACCTGGCTGTAGAGTTGAAACTTGTCTCTAACCCCAGTAAGAAGATAATGATTCTCATTTAATCCTTATATTTGTGAGCTTTAAAAAAATTTTTTTTCAGTTTATATGGATCTAAAAGATCCTTGGCTCATGTGGTCAAAAAAAACCAGGATTTTTGCCTTGCCTCCCCCTCCCCTCCCCCTCTCCCATTCCCATCCCCTCCCCCTCCCCCCTATCCCCATCCCCCTGTCCCTTACACCGTTAGGAAAACCTACAGCCCAATGAGCTGTTAAATATAAGCCCTTCATTTAAACTGGACTGACAACTTCAGGAGTTGTAATGAAGCCTCTCTCCTTAAGGCTCCAGTTCTTTTCTGAGCACTGGTCAATGCTTGGGAAGGAGCCAGACCACATCCCACAAGTTTAAGTAACTAGATTCTTCATTACCAAGTCAGAACATTCCCTTCCAGAACCTTCTCACAAACAGTCCCAGACTGTTAAGTCTGGAAATAGAGATTAAATGCCAGGCATTTTAAACAGAAAAAGAAATGGATGAGTCAGGTGTGGTGGCCCATGTCTTTAATCCCAGCACTCAGGAGGCAGAGGCAGGCAGATCACTGTGAGTTCGAGGCCAGCCTGGTCTACAAGCGAGTCCAGGACAGTCAGGGCTACACAGAAAAACCCTGTATTGAAACAAAACAAAACAAAACAAAACAAAAACAACAACAACAACAACAACAAAACAAAAGAAAGAAAGAAGGGTGAAATAATACTCTGTCTCCTGACTTGTTCTTTCTCACTAACTGTGTTTACAATCATATCCTCCCTCTCACATCTGTACTCAGGTCTGTGATTTCTGTGCTATCTGCTTTACAGCGAAGCTGTTTCCAGCTTACAATCAAAGGATTCCTTAAGGACATCTTTGGGATACAGCAACAAGGGAAAAAGGACAAATGTCACGCTGCCTGTCCTCTTTCATCAAAGGGACACATGACTCTGGATGTTTCAGATCACATCATCTGGGGGCATTTCGCAGCGTTTAAAAGGGTTCTGTTTTGTTTTTTTAAAAAAAAAAAAAAAAAAGGCCAAGCACGGGGAAATGGAAGCAGCTTGGCCGGCTTCCTTGAAGACCAGCTGTGTTTGGGGCTGTTGTTCTCAGGGATTGTAATCTATCGCCCCCTGCTGGTCACTGTGTTCGTGCTTGAGGTTGAGAGAGCTGGGCGTTTCTAGATGTAACACACATGTAAATACAAATCCCACAGTACTGCTTGCTTGCTCGATTTACGCTAGCGTTCTCAGCTTCGGACTATCAAGGGGGGACGACCATATGACATTATCTGGAAAATCCAGCTCTCTACGAGAAATCATTGGCATTTCCAGAGTCCTCTCTCCTCGTCCCCTGCTAGAGCTCTGCCTTCCCGCCACCCTTTTAACACTTTCGAGCCTTCCAAGAACCAGTGCAGCTGTCTGTGTGTATTAGGGCCCTTCAAAGAAAGTCCAGAGAGACTCGGGGAATCTATCTTTAAAGTGTGGGCCCACAGTGAAGGGACTTGCGGTCTGACTTAAAACCACGTCTCTAGTCTTCCTTCCGGATACACCTTTAAACGCTAGCACTGTAATTTCTCCTCTTCCCTTTATTCATATATATATATATATATGACCTAGCTAAAATGAACTAAAAATTACGACTTTACTGTCCTGGAAGCTAATAAGGCAAAGAGCGTCAAAATCATTTCTTATCTACTCACCTTGACAAAATATTTTAAGCAAAAGTGAGGGAAATCCCCCGGAAGCGGATTGGATTGGGAAGCTGCTTCCACGCCTAACGCTCCTCCCGCCAGATTTTTTTTTTTTTTTTTTTTTTTTCCTTTTTGAAAAAGCCAGGGCCCCAGACACGTTCTGAGTATCTTGAAATGTCGTAAGGAAAGGACATTGTGGGCCCAAAAATGTTTGTCCGCGTCTGTCATGTTGACCTAGGGAATGTTGTCCTTGGAAAACAGGATAGGGTAAGCAGCGGGCCAGCCACCCCCAACACCCTGAGGAGTTATCCCCCAGCCGCCCCCCCCCCCGTCCTTTTGTGTCTTGGAGCATTGTTTTCCTATTTCTTCAAAGAGCTAATCCTAGATCAAAATGCAAACGAAACAGCTGGCCGGACACCACACCCTTCCACCTCTCACCACCGGTTCGAGTCCCTGGAGAGGATGTTTTTCTTCCACCCACCCACTCCCCCACTCTCCTAAACATCACCCTCCAGAGAGTATTAAGATGAAAAAGAGTGAAAACCACAAATAAAAACATAGGTTCCAAATACTGTCTCGGAAGAGCCAAGTGGCAAGGGCAGTTATCATCCGTCTAATTTCTTAAAAGGGGAAGAAAGGAGTGAGCGAAACGCACCAGCCCACAATCCCCATCAGGCAAAATAAACAGCAGTTACAGCCCTGGGAGAAGATGGAGCCCGGCGTTGGGCGGGGCCAGGGGGTTGGCCAGGCCCCTGCAGGGAGTGCCCAGGAAAGCCCCTAACGGAGGACGCTGTCCTCGGTGCTGGAGAGTGTTCCTTGCCGCAAAACTCGACATACCAGAACCCTCAGTTTTTAACATCCTGCTGAGCCCAACAGTCTTGAGTTGCAGTAGCAGATACTCGGAGGCCAACTCAGTCATGAGTTCGCTCAGCCATTCCTCCCTAGCTCTGAGGAATTCCATCTTCATAAGTGCAAGGATAAAATATAAACCAAAGGGGTCACTAATATCCGTTCAACTTAATACGACTATTCATATTATTTTAAATTAAGGACATACAGGAGCCTTTATTTTCTTTCCATCATAAAAGAGCGAGGAGAGGGAGAAGGAGAGAGGGAGAGAGAGAGAGAGAGAGAGAGAGAGAGAGAGAGAGAGAGAGAAAACACCTCAAAGATGGACCTGGTTTAATTTGCAATATCTACTGTTACAGAAAATTCTTTCCTTTTCAACTTTTTTTTTTTTTTTTTTGGCTAAATAAAGCCCTGGGAGTGAGTGCTTTGAATTCTGTGGTCAAAGAAAGACATGCTTGAAAATTTCTCCATCTAGTGTGTCACAGGTGAAGGAAGGCGCCTTCCTTTACAGGGAATCTTGGATGAAGGTTAATGAAAACGAGGAAGGCCGGCACCTAGGCGGAATTGTGGGTCGAGAGGATTTTTTTCTTCCTCCCCTCGGGCCACTGTGTCATGAGTGATTAAACAGTGTCACCCGGCATCCTGACCGATGTCACTACATCTCCTAAGGAAGTGGGCATGGAAGAAACTACGAGTTCCCTTCCTCATGAACAATTTCAAGATATTCTGAAAAGCCAAGAGATGCGTGGTTTGAAGGGACATTTCCTTCGTGGAACGAACACACACACACACACACACACACACACACACACACACACACACACACACCTACCGTACCTAATCAGAAACTGTGGCGCAAGGAAACTTCTTTTACGGCTCATCTCCCCCTTCGGATGTGTTGGTTTCTGCGGAGATAGGGACTTTTTTGTAAGGCTTCTCTGTAGGAGCAGGAGAAACGCTCTTATTTCAATGCCTTTAGTTGATCAGACCATGTCTTTCCAGCCCTGAATCTTGAAGCTCCCTCACAGAAATGTCGCTGATTTATACGATTTTTTAAAAATGTTTCCGTTGCGTGGTGATGAAAATCGATAAGATTGTCACAGGAAAGGGACAGGCCTGGGATAGACCATCGAAGACCCAGACGTGAGCATAAATAAACCCTGCCTGATATCCTGATATATATATACATATATATCACAACGTGAGAGAAATCACTATGAAAACGAGTAAAGCGATCATGGAGTACTCTCCATCACCCAGAGAGACCCAAAGATCAAGTCTGTTTTGCTCCCACAAAGAATAAAAAACGGAGGGAGAGAAAAAGCGTAGAGGAAGCTGCGGGGAGGCTTGCAGAGCCTGGCGAATTACAGAGCCTGGCGGACACCTCCAGGTGTTGTCTAGGGCGCACCAGGAAAAACGAAGGCAGCACGGGGTCGCTGGGTGTTTGGCGCCCTCTGGTGGAAAATTTCCCGATACCGCCTTCTTAATGGTGGGGGACTTTACCCGGCCCGATGGTAAGGTGCTTAAATATTGCTAAGAGAGAATCTTCAAGCACCAGGAAACTGAAAAGAAGTGAAGAGAGTGGGCCAAGGCAAGGACGTGCCTTCCTGCCTTCCCAGAGCCATCTCCACGCTCTGCTTCCCCAGGCGTGTGGAGCGGCACTGGTGCATGTTATTAACCTTCAGACATGATCAATCACGAAGATTTCTTTCCCCCTTCTCAAGGGAGGGGCTCAGAGAAAGGGAAATCGGTCCCCTTTCCCCACGGGTGGTACCAAGTAGCTGTGTTCGAACGGGGTAGTTTGGTGATGTCTCTAAATGAAGAAACTGGAATAAGGAAACTCCACGGCCTGGGTGGTCCCCTCATCTGTCTGCTTTCCCTTTACAGCCAAGCTGCCTCAGTAGAGCGCGCCCCTCGCATGACACCACCTGGAGCGGGGGAGGAACCATCTCATGGAATCGCCAATCTTGGGCAATCACAGGAAATTGATTAAGGCGAAGCAACTATTCAAGTCTTCTCCAAGATACTGAAAAGAGGGCAAAGAAGAGGAGAAAAAAGAAGAAAAGCCCAACGCAATGAGACAGAATTCTCTTTTCCCTGCTCTCACCCAACAATTGCCTATTAAAAAACAAAAACAAAAAAACAAAAACAGAGCGTCCTGAGTGCCTTCTGGATTACTCATAGGACTCCCCCACCCCTTTCTAGTCTCAAACCCGTGAGTTGGATTTATAAACGTCCTATAAAGCTCCAGCGTCAGTCAAACACCTGCAAAGGAGCCCCACGGCTCAGCGGACTAGCTGCCCCCGCGAGCCGAGGCCTCGTGATTTCCCCAGCCGAGCGGGTCCCCGCCTCCCCACTCCGCCCCCGCCTCCCCCAAACCCAGCGGCTGCCTCTCCGGATCTCTCTCTCTTCTCTCCAGGCTCTCGCGTGCCGGACCAGAGATCGTGCAAGCAAAGAAGCAACCTGGCTTAACACCCAGCACGTACGCCTGTAGCAGAGCCGAGCCGAGCCAAGCTGAGAACGCTTCGCAGAGGAACCGCTGGAGGGTCCAGGTCGCGAACGCTGAACCGAGGTGGGTAAATACCGGGTCGCCCGGACTTGCCAGAGACCAGCCTCCGTTATTCAACCCGGTCCTCTCAGCCAGCTGCTTGTCAAGCCCTACAACCCCATCCCACTCCCATCCCCGCGTGCAACTGTCGCCCACCTT